>NW_027136980.1:0-300000 GCF_040869045.1 Eurosta solidaginis
AATACGTAAGTCGTTTTGTTCAACAAATTTAAATAGATAACTCATCAGTTGTTTGCATCAGAGCGACAATTTTTGAGATAGTTATTAAAACTGTTTAAAGGTTGTCAAACGTTGTTTCTCGTTGTATATCCTTTAATTCTAGAGTTAAATTGATAAATAACGTGTACGAATTTGTTTAACGCATTTGTTTTGGTTACTCGACTTCTCCGTTCTCGTGTAGCCTACATATTGCGTTTTTTTTTTAATTTGCTTACCGGGCTAAAGGTTAGCATGCTTAAAATACGTAAGTCGTTTTGTTCAACAAATTTAAGTAGATAACTGATCAGTTGTTTGCATCAGAGCGACAATTTTTGAGATAGTTATTAAAACTGTTTAAAGGTTGTCAAACGTTGTTTCTCGTTGTATATCCTTTAATTCTAGAGTTAAATTGATAAATAACGTGTACGAATTTGTTTAACGCATTTGTTTTGGTTACTCGACGTCTCCGTTCTCGTGTAGCCTACATATTGCGTTTTTTTTTTTAATTTGCTTACCGGGCTAAAGGTTAGCATGCTTAAAATACGTAAGTCGTTTTGTTCAACAAATTTAAGTAGATAACTTATCAGTTGTTTGCATCAGAGCGACAATTTTTGAGATAGTTATTAAAACTGTTTAAAGGTTGTCAAACGTTCTTTCTCGTTGTATATCCTTTAATTCTAATGTTAAATTGATAAATAACGTGTACGAATTTGTTTAACGCATTTGTTTTGGTCACTCGACGTCTCCGTTCTCGTGTAGCCTACATATTGCGTTTTTTTTTTAATTTGCTTACCGGGCTAAAGGTTAGCATGTTTAAAATACGTAAGTCGTTTTGTTCAACAAATTTAAGTAGATAACTCATCAGTTGTTTGCATCAGAGCGACAATTTTTGAGATAGTTATTAAAACTGTTTAAAGGTTGTCAAACGTTGTTTCTCGTTGTATATCCTTTAATTCTAGAGTTAAATTGATAAATAACGTGTACGAATTTGTTTAACGAATTTGTTTTGGTTACTCGACGTCTCCGTTCTCGTGTAGCCTACATATTGCGTTTTTTTTTTAATTTGCTTACCGGACTAAAGGTTAGCATGCTTAAAATACGTAAGTCGTTTTGTTCAACAAATTTAAGTAGATAACTCATCAGTTGTTTGCATCAGAACGACAATTTTTGAGATAGTTATTAAAACTGTTTAAAGGTTGTCAAACGTTGTTTCTCGTTGTATATCCTTTAATTCTAGAGTTAAATTGATAAATAACGTGTACGAATTTGTTTAACGCATTTGTTTTGGTTACTCGCCGTCTCCGTTCTCGTGTAGCCTACATATTGCGTTTTTTTTTTTTAATTTGCTTACCGGGCTAAAGGTTAGCATGCTTAAAATACGTAAGTCGTTTTGTTCAACAAATTTAAGTAGATAACTCATCAGTTGTTTGCATCAGAGCGACAATTTTTGAGATAGTTATTAAAACTGTTTAAAGGTTGTCAAACGTTGTTTCTCGTTGTACATCCTTTAATTCTAGAGTTAAATTGATAAATAACGTGTACGAATTTGTTTAACGCATTTGTTTTGGTTACTCGACGTCTCCGTTCTCGTGTAGCCTACATATTGCGTTTTTTTTTTAATTTGCTTACCGGGCTAAAGGTTAGCATGCTTAAAATACGTAAGTCGTTTTGTTCAACAAATTTAAGTAGATAACTCATCAGTTGTTTGCATCAGAGCGACAATTTTTGAGATAGTTATTAAAACTGTTTAAAGGTTGTCAAACGTTGTTTCTCGTTGTACATCCTTTAATTCTAGAGTTAAATTGATAAATAACGTGTACGAATTTGTTTAACGCATTTGTTTTGGTTACTCGACGTCTCCGTTCTCGTGTAGCCTACATATTGCGTTTTTTTTTTAATTTGCTTACCGGGCTAAAGGTTAGCATGCTTAAAATACGTAAGTCGTTTTGTTCAACAAATTTAAGTAGATAACTCATCAGTTGTTTGCATCAGAGCGACAATTTTTGAGATAGTTATTAAAACTGTTTAAAGGTTGTCAAACGTTGTTTCTCGTTGTATATCCTTTAATTCTAGAGTTAAATTGATAAATAACGTGTACGAATTTGTTTAACGCATTTGTTTTGGTTACTCGACGTCTCCGTTCTCGTGTAGCCTACATATTGCGTTTTTTTTAATTTGCTTACCGGGCTAAAGGTTAGCATGCTTAAAATACGTAAGTCATTTTGTTCAACAAATTTAAGTAGATAACTCATCAGTTGTTTGCATCAGAGCGACAATTTTTGAGATAGTTATTAAAACTGTTTAAAGGTTGTCAAACGTTGTTTCTCGTTGTATATCCTTTAATTCTAGAGTTAAATTGATAAATAACGTGTACGAATTTGTTTAACGCATTTGTTTTGGTTACTCGACGTCTCCGTTCTCGTGTAGCCTACATATTGCGTTTTTTTTTTAATTTGCTTACCGGGCTAAAGGTTAGCATGCTTAAAATATGTAAGTCGTTTTGTTCAACAAATTTAAGTAGATAACTCATCAGTTGTTTGCATCAGAGCGACAATTTTTGAGATAGTTATTAAAACTGTTTAAAGGTTGTCAAACGTTGTTTTCTCGTTGTATATCCTTTATTTCTAGAGTTAAATTGATAAATAACGTGTACGAATTTGTTTAACGCATTTGTTTTGGTTACTCGAAGTCTCCGTTCTCGTTTAGCCTACATATTGCGTTTTTTTTTTTTAATTTGCTTACCGGGCTAAAGGTTAGCATGCTTAAAATACGTAAGTCGTTTTGTTCAACAAATTTAAGTAGATAACTCATCAGTTGTTTGCATCAGAGCGAAAATTTTTGAGATAGTTATTAAAACTGTTTAAAGGTTGTCAAACGTTGTTTCTCGTTGTATATCCTTTAATTCTAGAGTTAAATTGATAAATAACGTGTACGAATATGTTTAACGCATTTGTTTTGGTTACTCGACGTCTCCGTTCTCGCGTAGCCTACATATTGCGTTTTTTTTAATTTGCTTACCGGGCTAAAGGTTAGCATGCTTAAAATACGTAAGTCGTTTTGTTCAACAAATTTAAGTAGATAACTCATCAGTTGTTTGCATCAGAGCGACAATTTTTGAGATAGTTATTAAAACTGTTTAAAGGTTGTCAAACGTTGTTTCTCGTTGTATATCCTTTAATTCTAATGTTAAATTGATAAATAACGTGTACGAATTTGTTTAACGCATTTTGTTTTGGTTACTCGACGGCTCCGTTCTCGTGTAGCCTACATATTGCGTTTTTTTTTTTAATTTGCTTACCGCGCTAAAGGTTAGCATGCTTAAAATACGTAAGTCGTTTTGTTCAACAAATTTAAGTAGATAACTCATCAGTTGTTTGCATCAGAGCGACAATTTTTGAGATAGTTATTAAAACTGTTTAAAGGTTGTCAAACGTTGTTTCTCGTTGTACATCCTTTAATTCTAGAGTTAAATTGATAAATAACGTGTACGAATTTGTTTAACGCATTTGTTTTGGTTACTCGACGTCTACGTTCTCGTGTAGCCTACATATTGCGTTTTTTTTTTAATTTCCTTACCGGGCTAAAGGTTAGCATGCTTGAAATACGTAAGTCGTTTTGTTCAACAAATTTAAGTAGATAACTCATCAGTTGTTTGCATCAGAGCGACAATTTTTGAGATAGTTATTAAAACTGTTTAAAGGTTGTCAAACGTTGTTTCTCGTTGTACATCCTTTAATTCTAGAGTTAAATTGATAAATAACGTGTACGAATTTGTTTAATGCATTTGTTTTGGTTACTCGACGTCTCCGTTCTCGTGTAGCTTACATATTGCGTTTTTTTTTTTAAATTGCTTACCGGGCTAAAGGTTAGCATGCTTAAAATACGTAAGTCGTTTTGTTCAACAAATTTAAGTAGATAACTCATCAGTTGTTTGCATCAGAGCGACAATTTTTGAGATAGTTATTAAAACTGTTTAAAGATTGTCAAACGTTGTTTCTCGTTGTATATCCTTTAATTCTAGAGTTAAATTGATAAATAACGTGTACGAATTTGTTTAACGCATTTGTTTTGGTTACTCGACGTCTCCGTTCTCGTGTAGCCTACATATTGCGTTTTTTTTTTAATTTGCTTACCGGGCTAAAGGTTAGCATGCTTAAAATACGTAAGTCGTTTTGTTCAACAAATTTAAGTAGATAACTCATCAGTTGTTTGCATCAGAGCGACAATTTTTGAGATAGTTATTAAAACTGTTTAAAGGTTGTCAAACGTTGTTTCTCGTTGTACATCCTTTAATTCTAGAGTTAAATTGATAAATAACGTGTACGAATTTGTTTAACGCATTTGTTTTGGTTACTCGACGTCATATTGCGTTTTTTTTTTTAATTTGCTTACCGGGCTAAAGGTTAGCATGCTTAAAATACGTAAGTCGTTTTGTTCAACAAATTTAAGTACATAACTCATCAGTTGTTTGCATCAGAGCGACAATTTTTGAGATAGTTATTAAAACTGTTTAAAGGTTGTCAAACGTTGTTTCTCGTTGTACATCCTTTAATTCTAGAGTTAAATTGATAAATAACGTGTACGAATTTGTTTAACGCATTTGTTTTGGTTACTCGACGTCTCCGTTCTCGTGTAGCCTACATATTGCGTTTTTTTTTTAATTTGCTTACCGGGCTGAAGGTTAGCATGCTTAAAATACGTAAGTCGTTTTGTTCAACAAATTTAAGTAGATAACTCATCAGTTGTTTGCATCAGAGCGACAATTTTTGAGATAGTTATTAAAACTGTTTAAAGGTTGTCAAACGTTGTTTCTCGTTGTATATCCTTTAATTCTAGAGTTAAATTGATAAATAACGTGTACGAATTTGTTTAACGCATTTGTTTTGGTTACTCGACGTCTCCGTTCTCGTGTAGCCTACATATTGCGTTTTTTTTTTTAATTTGCTTACCGGGCTAAAGGTTAGCATGCTTAAAATACGTAAGTCGTTTTGTTCAACAAATTTAAGTAGATAACTCATCAGTTGTTTGCATCAGAGCGACAATTTTTGAGATAGTTATTAAAACTGTTTAAAGGTTGTCAAACGTTGTTTCTCGTTGTATATCCTTTAATTCTAATGTTAAATTGATAAATAACGTGTACGAATTTGTTTAACGCATTTGTTTTGGTTACTCGACGTCTCCGTTCTCGTGTAGCCTACATATTGCGTTTTTTTTTAAATTTGCTTACCGGGCTAAAGGTTAGCATGCCTAAAATACGTAAGTCATTTTTGTTCAACAAATTTAAGTAGATAACTCATCAGTTGTTTGCATCAGAGCGACAATTTTTGAGATAGTTATTAAAACTGTTTAAAGGTTATCAAACGTTGTTTCTCGTTGTACATCCTTTAATTCTAGAGTTATATTGATAAATAACGTGTACGAATTTGTTTAACGCATTTGTTTTGGTTACTCGACGTCTCCGTTCTCGTGTAGCCTACATATTGCGTTTTTTTTTTAATTTGCTTACCGGGCTAAAGGTTAGCATGCTTAAAATACGTAAGTCGTTTTGTTCAACAAATTTAAGTAGATAACTCATCAGTTGTTTGCATCAGAGCGACAATTTTTGAGATAGTTATTGAAACTGTTTAAAGGTTGTCAAACGTTGTTTCTCGTTGTATATCCTTTATTTCTAGAGTTAAATTGATAAATAACGTGTACGAATTTGTTTAACGCATTTGTTTTGGTTACTCGACGTCTCCGTTCTCGCGTAGCCTATATATTGCGTTTTTTTTTAATTTGCTTACCGGGCTAAAGGTTAGCATGCTTAAAATACGTAAGTCGTTTTGTTCAACAAATTTAAGTAGATAACTCATCAGTTGTTTGCATCAGAGCGACAATTTTTGAGATAGTTATTAAAACTGTTTTAAAGGTTGTCAAACATTGTTTCTCGTTGTATATCCTTTAATTCTAGAGTTAAATTGATAAATAACGTGTACGAATTTGTTTAACGCATTTGTTTTGGTTACTCGACGTCTCCGTTCTCGTGTAGCCTACATATTGCGTTTTCTTTTTTTAATTTGCTTACCGGGCTAAAGGTTAGCATGTTTAAAATACGTAAGTCGTTTTGTTCAACAAATTTAAGTAGATAACTCATCAGTTGTTTGCATCAGAGCGACAATTTTTGAGATAGTTATTAAAACTGTTTAAAGGTTGTCAAACGTTGTTTCTCGTTGTATATCCTTTAATTCTAGAGTTAAATTGATAAATAACGTGTACGAATTTGTTTAACGCATTTGTTTTGGTTACTCGGCGTCTCCGTTCTCGCGTAGCCTACATATTGCGTTTTTTTTTAATTTGCTTACCGGGCTAAAGGTTAGCATGCTTAAAATACGGAAGTCGTTTTGTTCAACAAATTTAAGTAGATAACTCATCAGTTGTTTGCATCAGATCGACAATTTTTGAGATAGTTATTAAAACTGTTTAAAGGTTGTCAAACGTTGTTTCTCGTTGTATATCCTTTAATTCTAGAGTTAAATTGATAAATAACGTGTACGAATTTGTTTAACGCATTTGTTTTGGTTACTCGACGTCTCCGTTCTCGTGTAGCCTACATATTGCGTTTTTTTTTTTAATTTGCTTACCGGGCTAAAGGTTAGCATGTTTAAAATACGTAAGTCGTTTTGTTCAACAAATTTAAGTAGATAACTCATCAGTTGTTTGCATCAGAGCGACAATTTTTGAAATAGTTATTAAAACTGTTTAAAGGTTGTCAAACGTTGTTTCTCGTTGTATATCCTTTAATTCTAGAGTTAAATTGATAAATAACGTGTACGAATTTGTTTAACGCATTTATTTTGGTTACTCGACGTCTCCGTTCTCGTGTAGCCTACATATTGCGTTTTTTTTAATTTGCTTACCGGGCTAAAGGTTAGCATGCTTAAAATACGTAAGTCGTTTTGTTCAACAAATTTAAGTAGATAACTCATCAGTTGTTTGCATCAGAGCGACAATTTTTGAGATAGTTATTAAAACTGTTTAAAGGTTGTCAAACGTTGTTTCTCGTTGTATATCCTTTAATTCTAATGTTAAATTGATAAATAACGTGTACGAATTTGTTTAACGCATTTGTTTTGGTTACTCGACGTCTCCGTTCTCGTGTAGCCTACATATTGCGTTTTTTTTTTTAAATTTGCTTACCGGGCTAAAGGTTAGCATGCCTAAAATACGTAAGTCATTTTGTTCAACAAATTTAAGTAGATAACTCATCAGTTGTTTGCATCAGAGCGACAATTTTTGAGATAGTTATTAAAACTGTTTAAAGGTTATCGAACGTTGTTTCTCGTTGTACATCCTTTAATTCTAGAGTTATATTGATAAATAACGTGTACGAATTTGTTTAACGCATTTGTTTTGGTTACTCGACGTCTCCGTTCTCGTGTAGCCTACATATTGCGTTTTTTTTTTAATTTGCTTACCGGGCTAAAGGTTAGCATGCTTAAAATACGTAAGTCGTTTTGTTCAACAAATTTAAGTAGATAACTCATCAGTTGTTTGCATCAGAGCGACAATTTTTGAGATAGTTATTGAAACTGTTTAAAGGTTGTCAAACGTTGTTTCTCGTTGTATATCCTTTAATTCTAGAGTTAAATTGATAAATAACGTGTACGAATTTGTTTAACGCATTTGTTTTGGTTACTCGACGTCTCCGTTCTCGCGTAGCCTACATATTGCGTTTTTTTTTAATTTGCTTACCGGGCTAAAGGTTAGCATGCTTAAAATACGTAAGTCGTTTTGTTCAACAAATTTAAGTAGATAACTCATCAGTTGTTTGCATCAGAGCGACAATTTTTGAGATAGTTATTAAAACTGTTTAAAGGTTGTCAAACATTGTTTCTCGTTGTATATCCTTTAATTCTAAAGTTAAATTGATAAATAACGTGTACGAATTTGTTTAACGCATTTGTTTTGGTTACTCGACGTCTCCGTTCTCGTGTAGCCTACATATTGCGTTTTCTTTTTTTAATTTGCTTACCGGGCTAAAGGTTAGCATGTTTAAAATACGTAAGTCGTTTTGTTCAACAAATTTAAGTAGATAACTCATCAGTTGTTTGCATCAGAGCGACAATTTTTGAGATAGTTATTAAAACTGTTTAAAGGTTGTCAAACGTTGTTTCTCGTTGTATATCCTTTAATTCTAGAGTTAAATTGATAAATAACGTGTACGAATTTGTTTAACGCATTTGTTTTGGTTACTCGACGTCTCCGTTCTCGCGTAGCCTACATATTGCGTTTTTTTTTAATTTGCTTACCGGGCTAAAGGTTAGCATGCTTAAAATACGGAAGTCGTTTTGTTCAACAAATTTAAGTAGATAACTCATCAGTTGTTTGCATCAGATCGACAATTTTTGAGATAGTTATTAAAACTGTTTAAAGGTTGTCAAACGTTGTTTCTCGTTGTATATCCTTTAATTCTAGAGTTAAATTGATAAATAACGTGTACGAATTTGTTTAACGCATTTGTTTTGGTTACTCGACGTCTCCGTTATCGTGTAGCCTACATATTGCGTTTTTTTTTTATTTTGCTTACCGGGCTAAAGGTTAGCATGCTTAAAATACGTAAGTCGTTTTGTTCAACAAATTTAAGTAGATAACTCATCAGTTGTTTACATCAGAGCGACAATTTTTGAGATAGTTATTAAAACTCTTTAAAGGTTGTCAAACGTTATTTCTCGTTGTATATCCTTTAATTCTAGAGTTAAATTGATAAATAACGTGTACGAATTTGTTTAACGCATTTGTTTTGGTTACTCGACGTCTCCGTTCTCGTGTAGCCTACATATTGCGTTTTTTTTTTAATTTGCTTACCGGGCTAAAGGTTAGCATGCTTAAAATACGTAAGTCGTTTTGTTCAACAAATTTAAGTAGATAACTCATCAGTTGTTTGCAGCAGAGCGACAATTTTTGAGATAGTTATTAAAACTGTTTAAAGGTTGTCAAACGTTGTTTCTCGTTGTACATCCTTTAATTCTAGAGTTAAATTGATAAATAACGTGTACGAATTTGTATAACGCATTTGTTTTGGTTACTCGACGTCTCCGTTCTCGTGTAGCATACATATTGCGTTTTTTTTTTAATTTGCTTACCGGGCTAAAGGTTAGCATGCTTAAAATACGTAAGTCGTTTTGTTCAACAAATTTGAGTAGATAACTCATCAGTTGTTTGCATCAGAGCGACAATTTTTGAGATAGTTATTAAAACTGTTTAAAGGTTGTCAAACCTTGTTTCTCGTTGTATATCCTTTAATTCTAGAGTTAAATTGATAAATAACGTGTACGAATTTGTTTAACGCATTTGTTTTGGTTACTCGACGTCTCCGTTCTCGTGTAGCCTACATATTGCGTTTTTTTTTTTAATTTGCTTACCGGGCTAAAGGTTAGCATGTTTAAAATACGTAAGTCGTTTTGTTCAACAAATTTAAGTAGATAACTCATCAGTTGTTTGCATCAGAGCGACAATTTTTGAGATAGTTATTAAAACTGTGTAAAGGTTGTCAAACGTTGTTTCTCGTTGTACATCCTTTAATTCTAGAGTTAAATTGATAAATAACGTGTACGAATTTTTTTAACGCATTTGTTTTGGTTACTCCACGTCTCCGTTCTCGTGTAGCCTACATATTGCGTTTTTTTTTTAATTTGCTTACCGGGCTAAAGGTTAGCATGCTTAAAATACGTAAGTCGTTTTGTTCAACAAATTTAAGTAGATAACTCATCAGTTGTTTGCATCAGAACGACAATTTTTGAGATAGTTATTAAAACTGTTTAAAGGTTGTCAAAAGTTGTTTCTCGTTGTACATCCTTTCATTCTAGAGTTAAATTGATAAATAACGTGTACGAATTTGTTTAACGCATTTGTTTTGGTTACTCGACGTCTCCGTTCTCGTGTAGCCTACATATTGCGTTTTTTTTTAATTTGCTTACCGGGCTAAAGGTTAGCATGCTTAAAATACGTAAGTCGTTTTGTTCAACAAATTTAAGTAGATAACTCATCAGTTGTTTGCATCAGAGCGACAATTTTTGAGATAGTTATTAAAACTGTTTAAAGGTTGTCAACCGTTGTTTCTCGTTGTATATCCTTTAATTCTAGAGTTAAATTGATAAATAACGTGTACGAATTTGTTTAACGCATTTGTTTTGGTTACTCGACGTCTCCGTTCTCGTGTAGCCTACATATTGCGTTTTTTTTTTTAATTTGCTTACCGGGCTAAAGGTTAGCATGCTTAAAATACGTAAGTCGGTTTGTTCAACAAATTTAAGTAGATAACTCATCAGTTGTTTGCATCAGAGCGACAATTTTTGAGATAGTTATTAAAACTGTTTAAAGGTTGTCAAACGTTGTTTCTCGTTGTATATCCTTTAATTCTAATAACGTGTACGAATTTGTTAAACGCATTTGTTTTGGTTACTCGACGTCTCCGTTCTCGTGTAGCCTACATATTGCGTTTTTTTTTTAATTTGCTTACCGGGCTAAAGGTTAGCATGCTTAAAATATGTAAGTCGTTTTGTTCAACAAATTTAAGTAGATAACTCATCAGTTGTTTGCATCAGAGCGACAATTTTTGAGATAGTTATTAAAACTGTTTAAAGGTTGTCAAACGTTGTTTCTCGTTTTATATCCTTTATTTCTAGAGTTAAATTGATAAATAACGTGTACGAATTTGTTTAACGCATTTGTTTTGGTTACTCGACGTCTCCGTTCTCGTGTAGCCTACATATTGCGTTTTTTTTTTTAATTTGCTTACCGGGCTAAAGGTTAGCATGCTTAAAATACGTAAGTCGTTTTGTTCAACAAATTTAAGTAGATAACTCATCAGTTGTTTGCATCAGAGCGAAAATTTTTGAGATAGTTATTAAAACTGTTTAAAGGTTGTCAAACGTTGTTTCTCGTTGTATATCCTTTAATTCTAGAGTTAAATTGATAAATAACGTGTACGAATATGTTTAACGCATTTGTTTTGGTTACTCGACGTCTCCGTTCTCGCGTAGCCTACATATTGCGTTTTTTTTTTAATTTGCTTACCGGGCTAAAGGTTAGCATGCTTAAAATACGTAAGTCGTTTTGTTCAACAAATTTAAGTAGATAACTCATCAGTTGTTTGCATCAGAGCGACAATTTTTGAGATAGTTATTAAAACTGTTTAAAGGTTGTCAAACGTTGTTTCTCGTTGTATATCCTTTAATTCTAATGTTAAATTGATAAATAACGTGTACGAATTTGTTTAACGCATTTGGTTTGGTTACTCGACGTCTCCGTTCTCGTGTAGCCTACATATTGCGTTTTTTTTTAATTTGCTTACCGGGCTAAAGGTTAGCATGCTTAAAATACGTAAGTCGTTTTGTTCAACAAATTTAAGTAGATAACTCATCAGTTATTTGCATCAGAGCGACGATTTTTGAGATAGTTATTAAAACTGTTTAAAGGTTGTCAAACGTTGTTTCTCGTTGTACATCCTTTAATTCTAGAGTTAAATTGATAAATAACGTGTACGAATTTGTTTAACGCATTTGTTTTGGTTACTCGACGTCTCCGTTCTCGTGTAGCCTACATATTGCGTTTTTTTTTTAATTTGCTTACCGGGCTAAAGGTTAGCATGCTTAAAATACGTAAGTCGTTTTGTTCAACAAATTTAAGTAGATAACTCATCAGTTGTTTGCATCAGAGCGACAATTTTTGAGATAGTTATTAAAACTGTTTAAAGGGTGTCAAACGTTGTTTCTCGTTGTATATCCTTTAATTCTAGAGTTAAATTGATAAATAACGTGTACGAATATGTTTAACGCATTTGTTTTGGTTACTCGACGTCTCCGTTCTCGTGTAGCCTACATATTGCGTTTTTTTTTTAATTTGCTTACCGGGCTAAAGGTTAGCATGCTTAAAATACGTAAGTCGTTTTGTTCAACAAATTTAAGTAGATAACTCATCAGTTGTTTCCATCAGAGCGACAATTTTTGAGATAGTTATTAAAACTGTTTAAAGGTTGTCAAACGTTGTTTCTCGTTGTACATCCTTTAATTCTAGAGTTAAATTGATAAATAACGTGTACGAATTTGTTTAACGCATTTGGTTTGGTTACTCGACGTCTCCGTTCTCGTGTAGCCTACATATTGCGTTTTTTTTTTTAATTTGCTTACCGGGCTAAAGGTTAGCATGCTTAAAATACGTAAGTCGTTTTGTTCAACAAATTTAAGTAGATAACTCATCAGTTGTTTCCATCAGAGCGACAATTTTTGAGATAGTTATTAAAACTGTTTAAAGGTTGTCAAACGTTGTTTCTCGTTGTACATCCTTTAATTCTAGAGTTAAATTGATAAATAACGTGTACGAATTTGTTTAACGCATTTGGTTTGGTTACTCGACGTCTCCGTTCTCGTGTAGCCTACATATTGCGTTTTTTTTTTTAATTTGCTTACCGGGCTAAAGGTTAGCATGCTTAAAATACGTAAGTCGTTTTGTTCAACAAATTTAAGTAGATAACTCATCAGTTGTTTGCATCAGAGCGACAATTTTTGAGATAGTTATTAAAACTGTTTAAAGGTTGTCAAACGTTGTTTCTCGTTGTACATCCTTTAATTCTAGAGTTAAATTGATAAATAACGTGTACGAATTTGTTTAACGCATTTGGTTTGGTTACTCGACGTCTCCGTTCTCGTGTAGCCTACATATTGCGTTTTTTTTTTTAATTTGCTTACCGGGCTAAAGGTTAGCATGCTTAAAATACGTAAGTCGTTTTGTTCAACAAATTTAAGTAGATAACTCATCAGTTGTTTCCATCAGAGCGACAATTTTTGAGATAGTTATTAAAACTGTTTAAAGGTTGTCAAACGTTGTTTCTCGTTGTACATCCTTTAATTCTAGAGTTAAATTGATAAATAACGTGTACGAATTTGTTTAACGCATTTGGTTTGGTTACTCGACGTCTCCGTTCTCGTGTAGCCTACATATTGGGTTTTTTTTTTTTAATTTGCTTACCGGGCTAAAGGTTAGCATGCTTAAAATACGTAAGTCGTTTTGTTCAACAAATTTAAGTAGATAACTCATCAGTTGTTTGCATCAGAGCGACAATTTTTGAGATAGTTATTAAAACTGTTTAAAGGTTGTCAAACGTTGTTTCTCGTTGTACATCCTTTAATTCTAGAGTTAAATTGATAAATAACGTGTACGAATTTGTTTAACGCATTTGTTTTGGTTACTCGACGTCTCCGTTGTCGTGTAGCCTACATATTGCGTTTTTTTTTAAATTTGCTTACCGGGCTAAAGGTTAGCATGCTTAAAATACGTAAGTCGTTTTGTTCAACAAATTTAAGTAGATAACTCATCAGTTGTTTCCATCAGAGCGACAATTTTTGAGATAGTTATTAAAACTGTTTAAAGGTTGTCAAACGTTGTTTCTCGTTGTACATCCTTTAATTCTAGAGTTAAATTGATAAATAACGTGTACGAATTTGTTTAACGCATTTGGTTTGGTTACTCGACGTCTCCGTTCTCGTGTAGCCTACATATTGCGTTTTTTTTTTTAATTTGCTTACCGGGCTAAAGGTTAGCATGCTTAAAATACGTAAGTCGTTTTGTTCAACAAATTTAAGTAGATAACTTATCAGTTGTTTCCATCAGAGCGACAATTTTTGAGATAGTTATTAAAACTGTTTAAAGGTTGTCAAACGTTGTTTCTCGTTGTACATCCTTTAATTCTAGAGTTAAATTGATAAATAACGTGTACGAATTTGTTTAACGCATTTGGTTTGGTTACTCGACGTCTCCGTTCTCGTGTAGCCTACATATTGGGTTTTTTTTTTTAATTTGCTTAGCATGCTTAAAATACGTAATTCGTTTTGTTCAACAAATTTAAGTAGATAACTCATCAGTTGTTTGCATCAGAGCGACAATTTTTGAGATAGTTTTTAAAACTGTTTAAAGGTTATCAAACGTTGTTTCTCGTTGTACATCCTTTAATTCTAGAGTTAAATTGATAAATAACGTGTACGAATTTGTTTAACGCATTTGGTTTGGTTACTCGACGTCTCCGTTCTCGTGTAGCCTACATATTGGGTTTTTTTTTTTTAATTTGCTTACCGGGCTAAAGGTTAGCATGCTTAAAATACGTAAGTCGTTTTGTTCAACAAATTTAAGTAGATAACTCATCAGTTGTTTGCATCAGAGCGACAATTTTTGAGATAGTTTTTAAAACTGTTTAAAGGTTATCAAACGTTGTTTCTCGTTGTACATCCTTTAATTCTAGAGTTAAATTGATAAATAACGTGTACGAATTTGTTTAACGCATTTGTTTTGGTTACTCGACGTCTCCGTTCTCGTGTAGCCTACATATTGCGTTTTTTTTTTAAATTTGCTTACCGGGCTAAAGGTTAGCATGCTTAAAATACGTAAGTCGTTTTGTTCAACAAATTTAAGTAGATAACTCATCAGTTGTTTGCATCAGAGCGACAATTTTTGAGATAGTTATTAAAACTGTTTAAAGGTTGTCAAACGTAGTTTCTCGTTGTATATCCTTTAATTCTAATGTTAAATTGATAAATAACGTGTTCGAATTTGTTTAACGTATTAATTTTGGTTACTCGACGTCTCCGTTCTCGTGTAGACTACATATTGCGTTTTTTTTTTAATTTGCTTATCGGGCTAAAGGTTAGCATGCTTAAAATACGTAAGTCGTTTTGTTCAACAAATTTAAGTAGATAACTCATCAGTTGTTTGCATCAGAGGGACAATTTTTGAGATAGTTTTTAAAACTGTTTAAAGGTTATCAAACGTTGTTTCTCGTTGTACATCCTTTAATTCTAGAGTTATATTGATAAATAACGTGTACGAATTTGTTTAACGCATTTGTTTTGGTTACTCGACGTCTCCGTTGTCGTGTAGCCTACATATTGCGTTTTTTTTTTAAATTTGCTTACCGGGCTAAAGGTTAGCATGCTTAAAATACGTAAGTCGTTTTGTTCAACAAATTTAAGTAGATAACTCATCAGTTGTTTGCATCAGAGCGACAATTTTTGAGATAGTTATTAAAACTTTTTAAAGGTTGTCAAACGTAGTTTCTCGTTGTATATCCTTTAATTCTAATGTTAAATTGATAAATAACGTGTACGAATTTGTTTAACGTATTAATTTTGGTTACTCGACGTCTCCGTTCTCGTGTAGACTACATATTGCGTTTTTTTTTTAATTTGCTTATCGGGCTAAAGGTTAGCATGCTTAAAATACGTAAGTCGTTTTGTTCAACAAATTTAAGTAGATAACTCATCAGTTGTTTGCATCAGAGCGACAATTTTTGAGATAGTTATTAAAGCTGTTTAAAGGTTGTCAAACATTGTTTCTCGTTGTATATCCTTTAATTCTAGAGTTAAATTGATAAATAACGTGTACGAATTTGTTTAACGCATTTGTTTTGGTTACTCGACGTCTCCGTTCTCGTGTAGCCTACATATTGCGTTTTCTTTTTTTAATTTGCTTACCGGGCTAAAGGTTAGCATGTTTAAAATACGTAAGTCGTTTTGTTCAACAAATTTAAGTAGATAACTCATCAGTTGTTTGCATCAGAGCGACAATTTTTGAGATAGTTATTAAAACTGTTTAAAGGTTGTCAAACGTTGTTTCTCGTTGTATATCCTTTAATTCTAGAGTTAAATTGATAAATAACGTGTACGAATTTGTTTAACGCATTTGTTTTGGTTACTCGACGTCTCCGTTCTCGCGTAGCCTACATATTGCGTTTTTTTTTAATTTGCTTACCGGGCTAAAGGTTAGCATGCTTAAAATACGGAAGTCGTTTTGTTCAACAAATTTAAGTAGATAACTCATCAGTTGTTTGCATCAGATCGACAATTTTTGAGATAGTTATTAAAACTGTTTAAAGGTTGTCAAACGTTGTTTCTCGTTGTATATCCTTTAATTCTAATGTTAAATTGATAAATAACGTGTACGAATTTGTTTAACGCATTTGTTTTGGTTACTCGACGTCTCCGTTCTCGTGTAGCCTACATATTGCGTTTTTTTTTTAATTTGCTTACCGGGCTAAAGGTTAGCATGCTTAAAATACGTAAGTCGTTTTGTTCAACAAATTTAAGTAGATAACTCATCAGTTGTTTGCATCAGAGCGACAATTTTTGAGATAGTTATTAAAACTGTTTAAAGGGTGTCAAACGTTGTTTCTCGTTGTATATCCTTTAATTCTAGAGTTAAATTGATAAATAACGTGTACGAATATGTTTAACGCATTTGTTTTGGTTACTCGACTTCTCCGTTCTCGTGTAGCCTACATATTGCGTTTTTTTTTTAACTTGCTTACCGGGCTAAAGGTTAGCATGCTTAAAATACGTAAGTCGTTTTGTTCAACAAATTTAAGTAGATAACTCATCAGTTGTTTCCATCAGAGCGACAATTTTTGAGATAGTTATTAAAACTGTTTAAAGGTTGTCAAACGTTGTTTCTCGTTGTACATCCTTTAATTCTAGAGTTAAATTGATAAATAACGTGTACGAATTTGTTTAACGCATTTGGTTTGGTTACTCGACGTCTCCGTTCTCGTGTAGCCTACATATTGGGTTTTTTTTTTAATTTGCTTACCGGGCTAAAGGTTAGCATGCTTAAAATACGTAAGTCGTTTTGTTCAACAAATTTAAGTAGATAACTCATCAGTTGTTTGCATCAGAGCGACAATTTTTGAGATAGTTATTAAAACTGTTTAAAAGTTGTCAAACGTTGTTTCTCGTTGTACATCCTTTAATTCTAGAGTTAAATTGATAAATAACGTGTACGAATTTGTTTAACGCATTTGTTTTGGTTACTCGACGTCTCCGTTCTCGTGTAGCCTACATATTGCGTTTTTTTTTTTAATTTGCTTACCGGGCTAAAGGTTAGCATGCTTAAAATACGTAAGTCGTTTTGTTCAACAAATTTAAGTAGATAACTCATCAGTTGTTTGCATCAGAGCGACAATTTTTGAGATAGTTATTAAAACTGTTTAAAGGTTGTCAAACGTAGTTTCTCGTTGTATATCCTTTAATTCTAATGTTAAATTGATAAATAACGTGTACGAATTTGTTTAACGTATTAATTTTGGTTACTCGACGTCTCCGTTCTCGTGTAGACTACATATTGCGTTTTTTTTTTTAATTTGCTTATCGGGCTAAAGGTTAGCATGCTTAAAATACGTAAGTCGTTTTGTTCAACAAATTTAAGTAGATAACTCATCAGTTGTTTGCATCAGAGGGACAATTTTTGAGATAGTTTTTAAAACTGTTTAAAGGTTATCAAACGTTGTTTCTCGTTGTACATCCTTTAATTCTAGAGTTATATTGATAAATAACGTGTACGAATTTGTTTAACGCATTTGTTTTGGTTACTCGACGTCTCCGTTGTCGTGTAGCCTACATATTGCGTTTTTTTTTTAATTTGCTTACCGGGCTAAAGGTTAGCATGCTTAAAATACGTAAGTCGACAATTTTTGAGATAGTTATTAAAACTGTTTAAAGGTTGTCAAACGTTGTTTCTCGTTGTATATCCTTTAATTCTAGAGTTAAATTGATAAATAACGTGTACGAATTTGTTTAACGCATTTGTTTTGGTTACTCGACGTCTCCGTTCTCGTGTAGCCTACATATTGCGTTTTTTTTTTTTAATTTGTTTACCGGGCTAAAGGTTAGCATGCTTAAAATACGTAAGTCGTTTTGTTCAACAAATTTAAGTAGATGACTCATCAGTTGTTTGCATCAGAGCGACAATTTTTGAGATAGTTATTAAAACTGTTTAAAGGTTGTGAAACGTTGTTTCTCGTTGTATATCCTTTAATTCTAGAGTTAAATTGATAAATAACGTGTACGAATTTGTTTAACGCATTTGTTTTGGTTACTCGACGTCTCCGTTCTCGTGTAGCCTACATATTGCGTTTTTTTTTTTTAATTTGCTTACCGGGCTAAAGGTTAGCATGCTTAAAATACGTAAGTCGTTTTGTTCAACAAATTTAAGTAGATAACTCATCAGTTGTTTACATCAGAGCGACAATTTTTGAGATAGGTATTAAAACTGTTTAAAGGTTGTCAAACGTTGTTTCTCGTTGTATATCCTTTAATTCTAGTGTTAAATTGATAAATAACGTGTACGAATTTGTTTAACGCATTTGTTTTGGTTACTCGACGTCTCCGTTCTCGTGTAGCCTACATATTGCGTTTTTTTTTAATTTGCTTACCGGGCAAAAGGTTAGCATGCTTAAAATACGTAAGTCGTTTTGTTCAACAAATTTAAGTAGATAACTCATCAGTTGTTTGCATCAGAGCGACAATTTTTGAGATAGTTATTAAAACTGTTTAAAGGTTGTCAAACGTTGTTTCTCGTTGTATATCCTTTAATTCTAGAGTTAAATTGATAAATAACGTGTACGAATTTGTTTAACGCATTTGTTTTGGTTACTCGACGTCTCCGTTCTCGTGTAGCCTACATATTGCGTTTTTTTTTTAATTTGCTTACCGGGCTAAAGGTTAGCATGCTTAAAATATGTAAGTCGTTTTGTTCAACAAATTTAAGTAGATAACTCATCAGTTGTTTGCATCAGAGCGACAATTTTTGAGATAGTTATTAAAACTGTTTAAAAGTTGTCAAACGTTGTTTCTCGTTGTACATCCTTTAATTCTAGAGTTAAATTGATAAATAACGTGTACGAATTTGTTTAACGCATTTGTTTTGGTTACTCGACGTCTCCGTTCTCGTGTAGCCTACATATTGCGTTTTTTTTTTTAATTTGCTTACCGGGCTAAAGGTTAGCATGCTTAAAATACGTAAGTCGTTTTGTTCAACAAATTTAAGTAGATAACTCATCAGTTGTTTGCATCAGAGCGACAATTTTTGAGATAGTTATTAAAACTGTTTAAAGGTTGTCAAACGTAGTTTCTCGTTGTATATCCTTTAATTCTAATGTTAAATTGATAAATAACGTGTACGAATTTGTTTAACGTATTAATTTTGGTTACTCGACGTCTCCGTTCTCGTGTAGACTACATATTGCGTTTTTTTTTTAAATTTGCTTATCGGGCTAAAGGTTAGCATGCTTAAAATACGTAAGTCGTTTTGTTCAACAAATTTAAGTAGATAACTCATCAGTTGTTTGCATCAGAGGGACAATTTTTGAGATAGTTTTTAAAACTGTTTAAAGGTTATCAAACGTTGTTTCTCGTTGTACATCCTTTAATTCTAGAGTTATATTGATAAATAACGTGTACGAATTTGTTTAACGCATTTGTTTTGGTTACTCGACGTCTCCGTTGTCGTGTAGCCTACATATTGCGTTTTTTTTTTAATTTGCTTACCGGGCTAAAGGTTAGCATGCTTAAAATACGTAAGTCGACAATTTTTGAGATAGTTATTAAAACTGTTTAAAGGTTGTCAAACGTTGTTTCTCGTTGTATATCCTTTAATTCTAGAGTTAAATTGATAAATAACGTGTACGAATTTGTTTAACGCATTTGTTTTGGTTACTCGACGTCTCCGTTCTCGTGTAGCCTACATATTGCGTTTTTTTTTTTTAATTTGTTTACCGGGCTAAAGGTTAGCATGCTTAAAATACGTAAGTCGTTTTGTTCAACAAATTTAAGTAGATGACTCATCAGTTGTTTGCATCAGAGCGACAATTTTTGAGATAGTTATTAAAACTGTTTAAAGGTTGTGAAACGTTGTTTCTCGTTGTATATCCTTTAATTCTAGAGTTAAATTGATAAATAACGTGTACGAATTTGTTTAACGCATTTGTTTTGGTTACTCGACGTCTCCGTTCTCGTGTAGCCTACATATTGCGTTTTTTTTTTTTAATTTGCTTACCGGGCTAAAGGTTAGCATGCTTAAAATACGTAAGTCGTTTTGTTCAACAAATTTAAGTAGATAACTCATCAGTTGTTTACATCAGAGCGACAATTTTTGAGATAGGTATTAAAACTGTTTAAAGGTTGTCAAACGTTGTTTCTCGTTGTATATCCTTTAATTCTAGTGTTAAATTGATAAATAACGTGTACGAATTTGTTTAACGCATTTGTTTTGGTTACTCGACGTCTCCGTTCTCGTGTAGCCTACATATTGCGTTTTTTTTAAATTTGCTTACCGGGCAAAAGGTTAGCATGCTTAAAATACGTAAGTCGTTTTGTTCAACAAATTTAAGTAGATAACTCATCAGTTGTTTGCATCAGAGCGACAATTTTTGAGATAGTTATTAAAACTGTTTAAAGGTTGTCAAACGTTGTTTCTCGTTGTATATCCTTTAATTCTAGAGTTAAATTGATAAATAACGTGTACGAATTTGTTTAACGCATTTGTTTTGGTTACTCGACGTCTCCGTTCTCGTGTAGCCTACATATTGCGTTTTTTTTTTAATTTGCTTACCGGGCTAAAGGTTAGCATGCTTAAAATATGTAAGTCGTTTTGTTCAACAAATTTAAGTAGATAACTCATCAGTTGTTTGCATCAGAGCGACAATTTTTGAGATAGTTATTAAAACTGTTTAAAGGTTGTCAAACGTTGTTTCTCGTTGTACATCCTTTCATTCTAGAGTTAAATTGATAAATAACGTGTACGAATTTGTTTAACGCATTTGTTTTGGTTACTCGACGTCTCCGTTCTCGTGTAGCCTACATATTGCGTTTTTTTTTAATTTGCTTACCGGGCTAAAGGTTAGCATGCTTAAAATACGTAAGTCGTTTTGTTCAACAAATTTAAGTAGATAACTCATCAGTTGTTTGCATCAGAGCGACAATTTTTGAGATAGTTATTAAAACTGTTTAAAGGTTGTCAATCGTTGTTTCTCGTTGTATATCCTTTAATTCTAGAGTTAAATTGATAAATAACGTCTACGAATTTGTTTAACGCATTTGTTTTGGTTACTCGACGTCTCCGTTCTCGTGTAGCCTACATATTGCGTTTTTTTTTTTAATTTGCTTACCGGGCTAAAGGTTAGCATGCTTAAAATACGTAAGTCGGTTTGTTCAACAAATTTAAGTAGATAACTCATCAGTTGTTTGCATCAGAGCGACAATTTTTGAGATAGTTATTAAAACTGTTTAAAGGTTGTCAAACGTTGTTTCTCGTTGTATATCCTTTAATTCTAGAGTTAAATTGATAAATAACGTGTACGAATTTGTTTAACGCATTTGTTTTGGTTACTCGACGTCTCCGTTCTCGTGTAGCCTACATATTGCGTTTTTTTTTTAATTTGCTTACCGGGCTAAAGGTTAGCATGCTTAAAATACGTAAGTCGGTTTGTTCAACAAATTTAAGTAGATAACTCATCAGTTGTTTGCATCAGAGCGACAATTTTTGAGATAGTTATTAAAACTGTTTAAAGGATGTCAAACGTTGTTTCTCGTTGTATATCCTTTAATTCTAGAGTTAAATTGATAAATAACGTGTACGAATTTGTTTAACGCATTTGTTTTGGTTACTCGACGTCTCCGTTCTCGTGTAGCCTACATATTGCGTTTTTTTTTTAATTTGCTTACCAGGCTAAAGGTTAGCATGCTTAAAATACGTAAGTCGTTTTGTTCAACAAATTTAAGTAGATAACTCATCAGTTGTTTGCATCAGAGCGACAATTTTTGAGATAGTTATTAAAACTGTTTAAAGGTTGTCAAACGTTGTTTCTCGTTGTATATCCTTTAATTCTAGAGTTAAATTGATAAATAACGTGTACGAATATGTTTAACGCATTTGTTTTGGTTACTCGACGTCTCCGTTCTCGTGTAGCCTACATATTGCGTTTTTTTTTTTAATTTGCTTACCGGGCTAAAGGTTAGCATGCTTAAAATACGTAAGTCGTTTTGTTCAACAAATTTAAGTAGATAACTCATCAGTTGTTTCCATCAGAGCGACAATTTTTGAGATAGTTATTAAAACTGTTTAAAGGTTGTCAAACGTTGTTTCTCGTTGTACATCCTTTAATTCTAGAGTTAAATTGATAAATAACGTGTACGAATTTGTTTAACGCATTTGTTTTGGTTACTCGACGTCTCCGTTCTCGTGTAGCCTACATATTGGGTTTTTTTTTTTAATTTGCTTACCGGGCTAAAGGTTAGCATGCTTAAAATACGTAAGTCGTTTTGTTCAACAAATTTAAGTAGATAACTCATCAGTTGTTTGCATCAGAGCGACAATTTTTGAGATAGTTATTAAAACTGTTTAAAAGTTGTCAAACGTTGTTTCTCGTTGTACATCCTTTAATTCTAGAGTTAAATTGATAAATAACGTGTACGAATTTGTTTAACGCATTTGTTTTGGTTACTCGACGTCTCCGTTCTCGTGTAGCCTACATATTGCGTTTTTTTTTTAATTTGCTTACCGGGCTAAAGGTTAGCATGCTTAAAATACGTAAGTCGTTTTGTTCAACAAATTTAAGTAGATAACTCATCAGTTGTTTACATCAGAGCGACAATTTTTGAGATAGTTATTAAAACTGTTTAAAGGTTGTCAAACGTTGTTTCTCGTTGTATATCCTTTAATTCTAGGGTTAAATTGATAAATAACGTGTACGAATTTGTTTAACGCATTTGTTTTGGTTACTCGACGTCTCCGTTCTCGTGTAGCCTACATATTGCGTTTTTTTTTAATTTGCTTACCGGGCAAAAGGTTAGCATGCTTAAAATACGTAAGTCGTTTTGTTCAACAAATTTAAGTAGATAACTCATCAGTTGTTTGCATCAGAGCGACAATTTTTGAGATAGTTATTAAAACTGTTTAAAGGTTGTCAAACGTTGTTTCTCGTTGTATATCCTTTAATTCTAGAGTTAAATTGATAAATAACGTGTACGAATTTGTTTAACGCATTTGTTTTGGTTACTCGACGTCTCCGTTCTCGTGTAGCCTACATATTGCGTTTTTTTTTTAATTTGCTTACCGGGCTAAAGGTTAGCATGATTAAAATATGTAAGTCGTTTTGTTCAACAAATTTAAGTAGATAACTCATCAGTTGTTTGCATCAGAGCGGCAATTTTTGAGATAGTTATTAAAACTGTTTAAAGGTTGTCAAACGTTGTTTCTCGTTGTACATCCTTTCATTCTAGAGTTAAATTGATAAATAACGTGTACGAATTTGTTTTGGTTACTCGAAGTCTCCGTTCTCGTGTAGCCTACATATTGCGTTTTTTTTTAATTTGCTTACCGGGCTAAAGGTTAGCATGCTTAAAATACGTAAGTCGTTTTGTTCAACAAATTTAAGTAGATAACTCATCAGTTGTTTGCATCAGAGCGACAATTTTTGAGATAGTTATTAAAACTGTTTAAAGGTTGTCAACCGTTGTTTCTCGTTGTATATCCTTTAATTCTAGAGTTAAATTGATAAATAACGTGTACGAATTTGTTTAACGCATTTGTTTTGGTTACTCGACGTCTCCGTTCTCGTGTAGCCTACATATTGCGTTTTTTTTTTAATTTGCTTACCGGGCTAAAGGTTAGCATGCTTAAAATACGTAAGTCGGTTTGTTCAACAAATTTAAGTAGATAACTCATCAGTTGTTTGCATCAGAGCGACAATTTTTGAGATAGTTATTAAAACTGTTTAAAGGTTGTCAAACGTTGTTTCTCGTTGTATATCCTTTAATTCTAGAGTTAAATTGATAAATAACGTGTACGAATTTGTTTAACGCATTTGTTTTGGTTACTCGACGTCTCCGTTCTCGTGTAGCCTACATATTGCGTTTTTTTCTTAATTTGCTTACCGGGCTAAAGGTTAGCATGCTTAAAATATGTAAGTCGTTTTGTTCAACAAATTTAAGTAGATAACTCATCAGTTGTTTGCATCAGAGCGACAATTTTTGAGATAGTTATTAAAACTGTTTAAAGGTTGTCAAACGTTGTTTCTCGTTGTATATCCTTTATTTCTAGAGTTAAATTGATAAATAACGTGTACGAATTTGTTTAACGCATTTGTTTTGGTTACTCGACGTCTCCGTTCTCGTGTAGCCTACATATTGCGTTTTTTTCTTTAATTTGCTTACCGGGCTAAAGGTTAGCATGCTTAAAATACGTAAGCCGTTTTGTTCAACAAATTTAAGTAGATAACTCATCAGTTGTTTGCATCAGAGCGAAAATTTTTGAGATAGTTATTAAAACTGTTTAAAGGTTGTCAAACGTTGTTTCTCGTTGTATATCCTTTAATTCTAGAGTTAAATTGATAAATAACGTGTACGAATATGTTTAACGCATTTGTTTTGGTTACTCGACGTCTCCGTTCTCGCGTAGCCTACATATTGCGTTTTTTTTTTAATTTGCTTACCGGGCTAAAGGTTAGCATGCTTAAAATACGTAAGTCGTTTTGTTCAACAAATTTAAGTAGATAACTCATCAGTTGTTTGCATCAGAGCGACAATTTTTGAGATAGTTATTAAAACTGTTTAAAGGTTGTCAAACGTTGTTTCTCGTTGTATATCCTTTAATTCTAATGTTAAATTGATAAATAACGTGTACGAATTTGTTTAACGCATTTGTTTTGGTTACTCGACGTCTCCGTTCTCGTGTAGCCTACATATTGCGTTTTTTTTTAATTTGCTTACCGGGCTAAAGGTTAGCATGCTTAAAATACGTAAGTCGTTTTGTTCAACAAATTTAAGTAGATAACTCATCAGTTATTTGCATCAGAGCGACAATTTTTGAGATAGTTATTAAAACTGTTTAAAGGTTGTCAAACGTTGTTTCTCGTTGTACATCCTTTAATTCTAGAGTTAAATTGATAAATAACGTGTACGAATTTGTTTAACGCATTTGTTTTGGTTACTCGACGTCTCCGTTCTCGTGTAGCCTACATATTGCGTTTTTTTTTTAATTTGCTTACCGGGCTAAAGGTTAGCATGCTTAAAATACGTAAGTCGTTTTGTTCAACAAATTTAAGTAGATAACTCATCAGTTGTTTGCATCAGAGCGACAATTTTTGAGATAGTTATTAAAACTGTTTAAAGGTTGTCAAACGTTGTTTCTCGTTGTATATCCTTTAATTCTAGAGTTAAATTGATAAATAACGAGTACGAATTTGTTTAACGCATTTGGTTAGGTTACTCGACGTCTCCGTTCTCGTGTAGCCTACATATTGCGTTTTTTTTTTTAATTTGCTTACCGCGCTAAAGGTTAGCATGCTTAAAATACGTGAGTCGTTTTGTTCAACAAATTTAAGTAGATAACTCATCAGTTGTTTGCATCAGAGCGACAATTTTTGAGATAGTTATTAAAACTGTTTAAAGGTTGTCAAACGTTGTTTCTCGTTGTATATCCTTTAATTCTAGAGTTAAATTGATAAATAACGTGTACGAATATGTTTAACGCATTTGTTTTGGTTACTCGACGTCTCCGTTCTCGTGTAGCCTACATATTGCGTTTTTTTTTTTAATTTGCTTACCGGGCTAAAGGTTAGCATGCTTAAAATACGTAAGTCGTTTTGTTCAACAAATTTAAGTAGATAACTCATCAGTTGTTTCCATCAGAGCGACAATTTTTGAGATAGTTATTAAAACTGTTTAAAGGTTGTCAAACGTTGGTTCTCGTTGTACATCCTTTAATTCTAGAGTTAAATTGATAAATAACGTGTACGAATTTGTTTAACGCATTTGTTTTGGTTACTCGACGTCTCCGTTCTCGTGTAGCCTACATATTGGGTTTTTTTTTTTAATTTGCTTACCGGGCTAAAGGTTAGCATGCTTAAAATACGTAAGTCGTTTTGTTCAACAAATTTAAGTAGATAACTCATCAGTTGTTTGCATCAGAGCGACAATTTTTGAGATAGTTGTTAAAACTGTTTAAAAGCTGTCAAACGTTGTTTCTCGTTGTACATCCTTTAATTCTAGAGTTAAATTGATAAATAACGTGTACGAATTTGTTTAACGCATTTGTTTTGGTTACTCGACGTCTCCGTTCTCGTGTAGCCTACATATTGCGTTTTTTTTTAAATTTGCTTACCGGGCTAAAGGTTAGCATGCTTAAAATACGTAAGTCGTTTTGTTCAACAAATTTAAGTAGATAACTCATCAGTTGTTTGCATCAGAGCGACAATTTTTGAGATAGTTATTAAAACTGTTTAAAGGTTGTCAAACGTAGTTTCTCGTTGTATATCCTTTAATTCTAATGTTAAATTGATAAATAACGTGTACGAATTTGTTTAACGCATTAATTTTGGTTACTCGACGTCTCCGTTCTCGCGTAGCCTACATATTGCGTTTTTTTTTAATTTGCTTACCGGGCTAAAGGTTAGCATGCTTAAAATACGTAAGTCGTTTTGTTCAACAAATTTAAGTAGATAACTCATCAGTTGTTTGCATCAGAGGGACAATTTTTGAGATAGTTTTTAAAACTGTTTAAAGGTTATCAAACGTTGTTTCTCGTTGTACATCCTTTAATTCTAGAGTTATATTGATAAATAACGTGTACGAATTTGTTTAACGCATTTGTTTTGGTTACTCGACGTCTCCGTTGTCGTGTAGCCTACATATTGCGTTTTTTTTTTAATTTGCTTGCCAGGCTAAAGGTTAGCATGCTTAAAATACGTAAGTCGTTTTGTTCAACAAATTTAAGTAGATAACTCATCAGTTGTTTGCATCAGAGCGACAATTTTTGAGATAGTTATTAAAACTGTTTAAAGGTTGTCAAACGTTGTTTCTCGTTGTATATCCTTTAATTCTAGAGTTAAATTGATAAATAACGTGTACGAATTTGTTTAACGCATTTGTTTTGGTTACTCGACGTCTTCGTTCTCGTGTAGCCTACATATTGCGTTTTTTTTTTTAATTTGCTTACCGGGCTAAAGGTTAGCATGCTTAAAATACGTAAGTCGTTTTGTTCAACAAATTTAAGTAGATAACTCATCAGTTGTTTGCATCAGAGCGACAATTTTTGAGATAGTTATTAAAACTGTTTAAAGGTTGTGAAACGTTGTTTCTCGTTGTATATCCTTTAATTCTAGAGTTAAATTGATAAATAACGTGTACGAATTTGTTTAACGCATTTGTTTTGGTTACTCGACGTCTCCGTTCTCGTGTAGCCTACATATTGCGTTTTTTTTTTAATTTGCTTACCGGGCTAAAGGTTAGCATGCTTAAAATACGTAAGTCGTTTTGTTCAACAAATTTAAGTAGATAACTCATCAGTTGTTTACATCAGAGCGACAATTTTTGAGATAGTTATTAAAACTGTTTAAAGGTTGTCAAACGTTGTTTCTCGTTGTATATCCTTTAATTCTAGGGTTAAATTGATAAATAACGTGTACGAATTTGTTTAACGCATTTGTTTTGGTTACTCGACGTCTCCGTTTTCGTGTAGCCTACATATTGCGTTTTTTTTTAATTTGCTTACCGGGCAAAAGGTTAGCATGCTTAAAATACGTAAGTCGTTTTGTTCAACAAATTTAAGTAGATAACTCATCAGTTGTTTGCATCAGAGCGACAATTTTTGAGATAGTTATTACAACTGTTTAAAGGTTGTCAAACGTTGTTTCTCGTTGTATATCCTTTAATTCTAGGGTTAAATTGATAAATAACGTGTACAAATTTGTTTAACGCATTTGTTTTGGTTACTCGACGTCTCCGTTCTCGTGTAGCCTACATATTGCGTTTTTTTTTTAATTAGCTTACCGGGCTAAAGGTTAGCATGCTTAAAATACGTAAGTCGTTTTGTTCAACAAATTTAAGTAGATAACTCATCAGTTGTTTACATCAGAGCGACAATTTTTGAGATAGTTATTAAAACTGTTTAAAGGTTGTGAAACGTTGTTTCTCGTTGTATATCCTTTAATTCTAGGGTTAAATTGATAAATAACGTGTACGAATTTGTTTAACGCATTTGTTTTGGTTACTCGACGTCTCCGTTCTCGTGTAGCCTACATATTGCGTTTTTTTTTTTTTAATTTGCTTACCGGGCTAAAGGTTAGCATGCTTAAAATACGTAAGTCGTTTTGTTCAACAAATTTGAGTAGATAACTCATCAGTTGTTTGCATCAGAGCGACAATTTTTGAGATAGTTATTAAAACTGTTTAAAGGTTGTCAAACGTTGTTTCTCGTTGGACATCCTTTAATTCTAGAGTTAAATTGATAAATAACGTGTACGAATTTGTTTAACGCATTTGTTTTGGTTACTCGACGTCTCCGTTCTCGTGTAGCCTACACATTGCGTTTTTTTTTTAATTTGCTTACCGGGCTAAAGGTTAGCATGCTTAAAATACGTAAGTCGTTTTGTTCAACAAATTTAAGTAGATAACTCATCAGTTGTTTGCATCAGAGCGACAATTTTTGAGATAGTTATTAAAACTGTTTAAAGGTTGTCAAACGTTGTTTCTCGTTGTATATCCTTTAATTCTAGAGTTAAATTGATAAATAACGTGTACGAATATATTTAACGCATTTGTTTTGGTTACTCGACGTCTCCGTTCTCGTGTAGCCTACATATTGCGTTTTTTTTTTTTTAATTTGCTTACCGGGCTAAAGGTTAGCATGCTTAAAATACGTAAGTCGTTTTGTTCAACAAATTTAAGTAGATAACTCATCAGTTGTTTGCATCAGAGCGACAATTTTTGAGGTAGTTATTAAAACTGTTTAAAGGTTGTCAAACGTTGTTTCTCGTTGTACATCCTTTAATTCTAGAGTTAAATTGATAAATAACGTGTACGAATATGTTTAACGCATTTTTTTTGGTTACTCGACGTCTCCGTTCTCGTGTAGCCTACATATTGCGTTTTTTTTTTTAATTTGCTTACCGGGCTAAAGGTTAGCATGCTTAAAATACGTAAGTCGTTTTGTTCAACAAATTTAAGTAGATAACTCATCAGTTGTTTACATCAGAGCGACAATTTTTGAGATAGTTATTAAAACTGTTTAAAGGTTGTCAAACGTTGTTTCTCGTTGTATATCCTTTAATTCTAGAGTTAAATTGATAAATAACGTGTACGAATTTGTTTAACGCATTTGTTTTGGTTACTCGACGTCTCCGTTCTCGTGTAGCCTACATATTGCGTTTTTTTTTTTTGAATTTGCTTACCGGGCTAAAGGTTAGCATGCTTAAAATACGTAAGTCGTTTTGTTCAACAAATTTAAGTAGATAACTCATCAGTTGTTTGCATCAGAGCGACAATTTTTGAGATAGTTATTAAAACTGTTTAAAGGTTGTCAAACGTTGTTTCTCGTTGTACATCCTTTAATTCTAGAGTTAAATTGATAAATAACGTGTACGAATTTGTTTAACGCATTTGTTTTGGTTACTCGACGTCTCCGTTCTCGTGTAGCCTATATATTGCGTTTTTTTTTAATTTGCTTACCGGGCTAAAGGTTAGCATGCTTAAAATACGTAAGTCGTTTTGTTCAACAAATTTAAGTAGATAACTCATCAGTTGTTTACATCAGAGCGACACTTTTTGAGATAGTTATTAAAACTGTTTAAAGGTTGTCAAACGATGTTTCTCGTTGTATATCCTTTAATTCTAGAGTTAAATTGATAAATAACGTGTACGAATTTGTTTAACGCATTTGTTTTGGTTACTCGAAGTCTCCGTTCTCGTGTAGCCTACATATTGCGTTTTTTTTTTTAATTTGCTTACCGGGCTAAAGGTTAGCATGCTTAAAATACGTAAGTCATTTTGTTCAACAAATTTGAGTAGATAACTCATCAGTTGTTTGCATCAGAGCGACAATTTTTGAGATAGTTATTAAAACTGTTTAAAGGTTGTCAAACGTTGTTTCTCGTTGTACATCCTTTAATTCTAGAGTTAAATTGATAAATAACGTGTACGAATTTGTTTAACGCATTTGTTTTGGTTACTCGACGTCTCCGTTCTCGTGTAGCCTACATATTGCGTTTTTTTTTTAATTTGCTTACCGGGCTAGAGGTTAGCATGCTTAAAATACGTAAGTCGTTTTGTTCAACAAATTTAAGTAGATAACTCATCAGTTGTTTGCATCAGAGCGACAATTTTTGAGATAGTTATTAAAACTGTTTAAAGGTTGTCAAATGTTGTTTCTCGTTGTATATCCTTTAATTCTAGAGTTAAATTGATAAATAACGTGTACGAATATGTTTAACGCATTTGTTTTGGTTACTCGACGTCTCCGTTCTCGTGTAGCCTACATATTGCGTTTTTTTTTTTAATTTGCTTACCGGGCTAAAGGTTAGCATGCTTAAAATACGTAAGTCGTTTTGTTCAACAAATTTAAGTAGATAACTCATCAGTTGTTTGCATCAGAGCGACAATTTTTGAGATAGTTATTAAAACTGTTTAAAGGTTGTCAAACGTTGTTTCTCGTTGTATATCCTTTAATTCTAATGTTAAATTGATAAATAACGTGTACGAATTTGTTTAACGCATTTGTTTTGGTTACTCGACGTCTCCGTTCTCGTGTAGCCTACATATTGCGTTTTTTTTTTAATTTGCTTACCGGGCTAAAGGTTAGCATGCTTAAAATACGTAAGTCGTTTTGTTCAACAAATTTAAGTAGATAACTCATCAGTTGTTTGCATCAGAGCGACAATTTTTGAGATAGTTATTAAAACTGTTTAAAGGTTGTCAAACGTTGTTTCTCGTTGTACATCCTTTAATTCTAGAGTTAAATTGATAAATAACGTGTACGAATTTGTCTAACGCATTTGTTTTGGTTACTCGACGTCTCCGTTCTCGTGTAGCCTACATATTGCGTTTTTTTTTAATTTGCTTACCGGGCTAAAGGTTAGCATGCTTAAAATACGTAAGTCGTTTTGTTCAACAAATTTAAGTAGATAACTCATCAGTTGTTTGCATCAGAGCGACAATTTTTGAGATAGTTATTAAAACTGTTTAAAGGTTGTCAAACGTTGTTTCTCGTTGTACATCCTTTAATTCTAGAGTTAAATTGATAAATAACGTGTACGAATTTGTTTAACGCATTTGTTTTGGTTACACGACGTCTCCGTTCTCGTGTAGCCTACATATTGCGTTTTTTTTTAATTTGCTTACCGGGCTAAAGGTTAGCATGCTTAAAATACGTAAGTCGTTTTGTTCAACAAATTTAAGTAGATAACTCATCAGTTGTTTGCATCAGAGCGACAATTTTTGAGATAGTTATTAAAACTGTTTAAAGGTTATCAAACGTTGTTTCTCGTTGTACATCCTTTAATTCTAGAGTTATATTGATAAATAACGTGTACGAATTTGTTTAACGCATTTGTTTTGGTTACTCGACGTCTCCGTTCTCGTGTAGCCTACATATTGCGTTTTTTTTTTTAATTTGCTTACCGGGCTAAAGGTTAGCATGCTTAAAATATGTAAGTCGTTTTGTTCAACAAATTTAAGTAGATAACTCATCAGTTGTTTGCATCAGAGCGACAATTTTTGAGATAGTTATTAAAACTGTTTAAAGGTTGTCAAACGTTATTTCTCGTTGTATATCGTTTAATTCTAGAGTTAAATTGATAAATAACGTGTACGAATTTGTTTAACGCATTTGTTTTGGTTACTCGACGTCTCCGTTCTCGCGTAGCCTACATATTGCGTTTTTTTTTTAATTTGCTTACCGGGCTAAAGGTTAGCATGCTTAAAATACGTAAGTCGTTTTGTTCAACAAATTTAAGTAGATAACTCATCAATTGTTTGCATCAGAGCGAAAATTTTTGAGATAGTTATTAAAACTGTTTAAAGGTTATTAAACGTTGTTTCTCGTTGTACATCCTTTAATTCTAGAGTTATATTGATAAATAACGTGTACGAATTTGTTTAACGCATTTGTTTTGGTTACTCGACGTCTCCGTTCTCGTGTAGCCTACATATTGCGTTTTTTTTTTAATTTGCTTACCGGGCTAAAGGTTAGCATGCTTAAAATACGTAAGTCGTTTTGTTCAACAAATTTAAGTAGATAACTCATCAGTTGTTTGCATCAGAGCGACAATTTTTGAGATAGTTATTAAAACTGTTTAAAGGTTGTCAAACGTTGTTTCTCGTTGTATTTCCTTTAATTCTAGAGTTAAATTGATAAATAACGTATACGAATTTGTTTAACGCATTTGTTTTGGTTACTCGACGTCTCCGTTCTCGTGTAGCCTACATATTGCGTTTTTTTTTAATTTGCTTACCGGGCTAAAGGTTAGCATGCTTAAAATACGTAAGTCGTTTTGTTCAACAAATTTAAGTAGATAACTCATCAGTTGTTTGCATCAGAGCGACAATTTTTGAGATAGTGATTAAAACTGTTTAAAGGTTGTGAAACGTTGTTTCTCGTTGTATATCCTTTAATTCTAGAGTTAAATTGATAAATAACGTGTACGAATTTGTTTAACGCATTTGTTTTGGTTACTCGACGTCTCCGTTCTCGTGTAGCTTACATATTGCGTTTTTTTTTTAATTTGCTTACCGGGCTAAAGGTTAGCATGCTTAAAATACGTAAGTCGTTTTGTTCAACAAATTTAAGTAGATAACTCATCAGTTGTTTACATCAGAGCGACAATTTTTGAGATAGTTATTAAAACTGTTTAAAGGTTGTCAAACGTTGTTTCTCGTTGTATATCCTTTAATTCTAGAGTTAAATTGATAAATAACGTGTACGAATTTGTTTAACGCATTTGTTTTGGTTACTCGACGTCTCCGTTCTCGTGTAGCCTACATATTGCGTTTTTTTTTAATTTGCTTACCGGGCTAAAGGTTAGCATGCTTAAAATACGCAAGTCGTTTTGTTCAACAAATTTAAGTAGATAACTCATCAGTTGTTTGCATCAGAGCGACAATTTTTGAGATAGTTATTACAACTGTTTAAAGGTTGTCAAACGTTGTTTCTCGTTGTATATCCTTTAATTCTAGAGTTAAATTGATAAATAACATGTACAAATTTGTTTAACGCATTTGTTTTGGTTACTCGACGTCTCCGTTCTCGTGTAGCCTACACATTGCGTTTTTTTTTTAATTTTCTTACCGGGCTAAAGGTTAGCATGCTTAAAATACGTAAGTCGTTTTGTTCAACAAATTTAAGTAGATAACTCATCAGTTGTTTGCATCAGAGCGACAATTTTTGAGATAGTTATTAAAACTGTTTAAAGGTTGTCAAACGTTGTTTCTTGTTGTATATCCTTTAATTCTAGAGTTAAATTGATAAATAACGTGTACGAATTTGTTTAACGCATTTGTTTTGGTTACTCGACGTCTCCGTTCTCGTGTAGCCTACATATTGCGTTTTTTTTTTAATTTGCTTACCGGGCTAAAGGTTAGCATGCTTAAAATACGTAAGTCGTTTTGTTCAACAAATTTAAGTAGATAACTCATCAGTTGTTTGCATCAGAGCGAAAATTTTTGAGATAGTTATTAAAACTGTTTAAAGGTTGTCAAACGTTGTTTCTCGTTGTACATCCTTTAATTCTAGAGTTAAATTGATAAATAACGTGTACGAATTTGTTTAACGCATTTGTTTTGGTTACTCGACGTCTCCGTTCTCGTGTAGCCTATATATTGCGTTTTTTTTAATTTGCTTACCGGGCTAAAGGTTAGCATGCTTAAAATACGTAAGTCGTTTTGTTCAACAAATTTAAGTAGATAACTCATCAGTTGTTTACATCAGAGCGACACTTTTTGAGATAGTTATTAAAACTGTTTAAAGGTTGTCAAACGATGTTTCTCGTTGTATATCCTTTAATTCTGGAGTTAAATTGATAAATAACGTGTACGAATTTGTTTAACGCATTTTTTTGGTTACTCGACGTCTCCGTTCTCGTGTAGCCTACATATTGCGTTTTTTTTTAATTTGCTTACCGGGCTAAAGGTTAGCATGCTTAAAATACGTAAGTCGTTTTGTTCAACAAATTTGAGTAGATAACTCATCAGTTGTTTGCATCAGAGCGACAATTTTTGAGATGGTTATTAAAACTGTTTAAAGGTTGTCAAACGTTGTTTCTCGTTGTACATCCTTTAATTCTAGAGTTAAATTGATAAATAACGTGTACGAATTTGTTTAACGCATTTGTTTTGGTTACTCGACGTCTCCGTTCTCGTGTAGCCTACATATTGCGTTTTTTTTTAATTTGCTTACCGGGCTAAAGGTTAGCATGCTTAAAATACGTAAGTCGTTTTGTTCAACAAATTTAAGTAGATAACTCATCAGTTGTTTGCATCAGAGCGACAATTTTTGAGATAGTTATTAAAACTGTTTAAAGGTTGTCAAACGTTGTTTCTCGTTGTATATCCTTTAATTCTAGAGTTAAATTGATAAATAACGTGTACGAATATGTTTAACGCATTTGTTTTGGTTACTCGACGTCTCCGTTCTCGTGTAGCTTACATATTGCGTTTTTTTTTTAATTTGCTTACCGGGCTAAAGGTTGGCATGCTTAAAATACGTAAGTCGTTTTGTTCAACAAATTTAAGTAGATAACTCATCAGTTGTTTGCATCAGAGCGACAATTTTTGAGATAGTTATTAAAACTGTTTAAAGGTTGTCAAACGTTGTTTCTCGTTGTACATCCTTTAATTCTAGAGTTAAATTGATAAATAACGTGTACGAATATGTTTAACGCATTTGTTTTGGTTACTCGACGTCTCCGTTCTCGTGTAGCCTACATATTGCGTTTTTTTTTTAATTTGCTTACCGGGCTAAAGGTTAGCATGCTTAAAATACGTAAGTCGTTTTGTTCAACAAATTTAAGTAGATAACTCATCAGTTGTTTGCATCAGAGCGACAATTTTTGAGATAGTTATTAAAACTGTTTAAAGGTTGTCAAACGTTGTTTCTCGTTGTACATCCTTTAATTCTAGAGTTAAATTGATAAATAACGTGTACGAATTTGTTTAACGCATTTGTTTTGGTTACTCGACGTCTCCGTTCTCGTGTAGCCTACATATTGCGTTTTTTTTTTTAATTTGCTTACCGGGCTAAAGGTTAGCATGATTAAAATACGTAAGTCGTTTTCTTCAACAAATTTAAGTAGATAACTCATCAGTTGTTTGCATCAGAGCGACAATTTTTGAGATAGTTATTAAAACTGTTTAAAGGTTGTCAAACGTTGTTTCTCGTTGTATATCCTTTAATTCTAATGTTAAATTGATAAATAACGTGTACGAATTTGTTTAACGCATTTGTTTTGGTTACTCGACGTCTCCGTTCTCGTGTAGCCTACATATTGCGTTTTTTTTTTTAATTTGCTTACCGGGCTAAAGGTTAGCATGCTTAAAATACGTAAGTCGTTTTGTTCAACATATTTAAGTAGATAACTCATCAGTTGTTTGCATCAGAGCGACAATTTTTGAGATAGTTATTAAAACTGTTTAAAGGTTGTCAAACGTTGTTTCTCGTTGTACATCCTTTAATTCTAGAGTTAAATTGATAAATAACGTGTACGAATTTGTTTAACGCATTTGTTTTGGTTACTCGACGTCTCCGTTCTCGTGTAGCCTACATATTGCGTTTTTTTTTTTAATTTGCTTACCGGGCTAAAGATTGGCATGCTTAAAATACGTAAGTCGTTTTGTTCAACAAATTTAAGTAGATAACTCATCAGTTGTTTGCATCAGAGCTACAATTTTTGAGATAGTTATTAAAACTGTTTAAAGGTTGTCAAACGTTGTTTCTCGTTGTACATCCTTTAATTCTAGAATTAAATTGATAAATAACGTGTACGAATTTGTTTAACGCATTTGTTTTGGTTACTCGACGTCTCCGTTCTCGTGTAGCCTATATATTGCGTTTTTTTTAATTTGCTTACCGGGCTAAAGGTTAGCATGCTTAAAATACGTAAGTCGTTTTGTTCAACAAATTTAAGTAGATAACTCATCAGTTGTTTACATCAGAGCGACACTTTTTGAGATAGTTATTAAAACTGTTTAAAGGTTGTCAAACGATGTTTCTCGTTGTATATCCTTTAATTCTAGAGTTAAATTGATAAATAACGTGTACGAATTTGTTTAACGCATTTGTTTTGGTTACTCGACGTCTCCGTTCTCGTGTAGCCTACATATTGCGTTTTTTTTTAATTTGCTTACCGGGCTAAAGGTTAGCATGCTTAAAGTACGTAAGTCGTTTTGTTCAACAAATTTGAGTAGATAACTCATCAGTTGTTTGCATCAGAGCGACAATTTTTGAGATAGTTATTAAAACTGTTTAAAGGTTGTCAAACGTTGTTTCTCGTTGTACATCCTTTAATTCTAGAGTTAAATTGATAAATAACGTGTACGAATTTGTTTAACGCATTTGTTTTGGTTACTCGACGTCTCCGTTCTCGTGTAGCCTACATATTGCGTTTTTTTTTTAATTTGCTTACCGGGCTAAAGGTTAGCATGCTTAAAATACGTAAGTCGTTTTGTTCAACAAATTTAAATAGATAACTCATCAGTTGTTTGCATCAGAGCGACAATTTTTGAGATAGTTATTAAAACTGTTTAAAGGTTGTCAAACGTTGTTTCTCGTTGTATATCCTTTAATTCTAGAGTTAAATTGATAAATAACGTGTACGAATATGTTTAACGCATTTGTTTTGGTTACTCGACGTCTCCGTTCTCGTGTAGCTTACATATTGCGTTTTTTTTTAATTTGCTTACCGGGCTAAAGGTTGGCATGCTTAAAATACGTAAGTCGTTTTGTTCAACAAATTTAAGTAGATAACTCATCAGTTGTTTGCATCAGAGCGACAATTTTTGAGATAGTTATTAAAACTGTTTAAAGGTTGTCAAACGTTGTTTCTCGTTGTACATCCTTTAATTCTAGAGTTAAATTGATAAATAACGTGTACGAATATGTTTAACGCATTTGTTTTGGTTACTCGACGTCTCCGTTCTCGTGTAGCCTACATATTGCGTTTTTTTTTAATTTGCTTACCGGGCTAAAGGTTAGCATGCTTAAAATACGTAAGTCGTTTTGTTCAACAAATTTAAGTAGATAACTCATCAGTTGTTTACATCAGAGCGAAAATTTTTGAGATAGTTATTAAAACTGTTTAAAGGTTGTCAAACGTTGTTTCTCGTTGTATATCCTTTAATTCTAGAGTTAAATTGATAAATAACGTGTACGAATTTGTTTAACGCATTTGTTTTGGTTACTCGACGTCTCCGTTCTCGTGTAGCCTACATATTGCGTTTTTTTTTTAATTTGCTTACCGGGCTAAAGGTTAGCATGCTTAAAATACGTAAGTCGTTTTGTTCAACAAATTTAAGTAGATAACTCATCAGTTGTTTGCATCAGAGCGACAATTTTTGAGATAGTTATTAAAACTGTTTAAAGGTTGTCAAACGTTGTTTCTCGTTGTATATCCTTTAATTCTAATGTTAAATTGATAAATAACGTGTACGAATTTGTTTAACGCATTTGTTTTGGTTACTCGACGTCTCCGTTCTCGTGTAGCCTACATATTGCGTTTTTTTTTTAATTTGCTTACCGGGCTAAAGGTTAGCATGCTTAAAATACGTAAGTCGTTTTGTTCAACAAATTTAAGTAGATAACTCATCAGTTGTTTGCATCAGAGCGACAATTTTTGAGATAGTTATTAAAACTGTTTAAAGGTTGTCAAACGTTGTTTCTCGTTGTACATCCTTTAATTCTAGAGTTAAATTGATAAATAACGTGTACGAATTTGTTTAACGCATTTGTTTTGGTTACTCGACGTCTCCGTTATCGTGTAGCCTACATATTGCGTTTTTTTTTTAATTTGCTTACCGGGCTAAAGGTTAGCATGCTTAAAATACGTAAGTCGGTTTGTTCAACAAATTTAAGTAGATAACTCATCAGTTGTTTGCATCAGAGCGACAATTTTTGAGATAGTTATTAAAACTATTTAAAGGTTGTCAAACGTTGTTTCTCGTTGTACATCCTTTAATTCTAGAGTTAAATTGATAAATAACGTGTACGAATATGTTTAACGCATTTGTTTTGGTTACTCGACGTCTCCGTTCTCGTGTAGCCTACATATTGCGTTTTTTTTTAAGTTGCTTACCGGGCTAAAGGTTAGCATGCTTAAAATACGTAAGTCGTTTTGTTCAACAAATTTAAGTAGATAACTCATCAGTTGTTTACATCAGAGCGACAATTTTTGAGATAGTTATTAAAACTGTTTAAAGGTTGTCAAACGTTGTTTCTCGTTGTATATCCTTTAATTCTAGAGTTAAATTGATAAATAACGTGTACGAATTTGTTTAACGCATTTGTTTTGGTTACTCGACGTCTCCGTTCTCGTGTAGCCTACATATTGCGTTTTTTTTTTTAATTTGCTTACCGGGCTAAAGGTTAGCATGCTTAAAATACGTAAGTCGTTTTGTTCAACAAATTTAAGTAGATAACTCATCAGTTGTTTGCATCAGAGCGACAATTTTTGAGATAGTTATTAAAACTGTTTAAAGGTTGTCAAATGTTGTTTCTCGTTGTACATCCTTTAATTCTAGAGTTAAATTGATAAATAACGTGTACGAATTTGTTTAACGCATTTGTTTTGGTTACACGACGTCTCCGTTCTCGTGTAGCCTACATATTGCGTTTTTTTTTAATTTGCTTACCATGCTAATTTAAGTAGATAACTCATCAGTTGTTTGCATCAGAGCGACAATTTTTGAGATAGTTATTAAAACTATTTAAAGGTTGTCAAACGTTGTTTCTCGTTGTATATCCTTTAATTCTAATGTTAAATTGATAAATAACGTGTACGAATTTGTTTAACGCATTTGTTTTGGTTACTCGACGTCTCCGTTCTCGTGTAGCCTACATATTGCGTTTTTTTTTAATTTGCTTACCGGGCTAAAGGTTAGCATGCTTAAAATACGTAAGTCGTTTTGTTCAACAAATTTAAGTAGATAACTCATCAGTTGTTTGCATCAGAGCGACAATTTTTGAGATAGTTATTAAAACTGTTTAAAGGTTGTCAAACGTTGTTTCTCGTTGTACATCCTTTAATTCTAGAGTTAAATTGATAAATAACGTGTACGAATTTGTTTAACGCATTTGTTTTGGTTACACGACGTCTCCGTTCTCGTGTAGCCTACATATTGCGTTTTTTTTTAATTTGCTTACCATGCTAAAGGTTAGCATGCTTAAAATACGTAAGTCGTTTTGTTCAACAAATTTAAGTAGATAACTCATCAGTTGTTTGCATGAGAGCGACAATTTTTGAGATAGTTATTAAAACTGTTTAAAGGTTATCAAACGTTGTTTCTCGTTGTACATCCTTTAATTCTAGAGTTATATTGATAAATAACGTGTACGAATTTGTTTAACGCATTTGTTTTGGTTACTCGACGTCTCCGTTCTCGTGTAGCCTACATATTGCGTTTTTTTTTTAATTTGCTTACCGGGCTAAAGATTAGCATGCTTAAAATACGTAAGTCGTTTTGTTCAACAAATTTAAGTAGATAACTCATCAGTTGTTTGCATCAGAGCGACAATTTTTGAGATAGTTATTAAAACTGTTTAAAGGTTGTCAAACGTTGTTTCTCGTTGTATATCCTTTAATTCTAGAGTTAAATTGATAAATAACGTGTACGAATTTGTTTAACGCATTTGTTTTGGTTACTCGACGTCTCCGTTCTCGTGTAGCCTACATATTGCGTTTTTTTTTTAATTTGCTTACCGGGCTAAAGGTTAGCATGCTTAAAATACGTAAGTCGTTTTGTTCAACAAATTTAAGTAGATAACTCATCAGTTGTTTGCATCAGAGCGACAATTTTTGAGATAGTTATTAAAACTGTTTAAAGGTTGTGAATCATTGTTTCTCGTTGTATATCCTTTAATTCTAGAGTTAAATTGATAAATAACGTGTACGAATTTGTTTAACGCATTTGTTTTGGTTACTCGACGTCTCCGTTCTCGTGTAGACTACATATTGCGTTTTTTTTTTTATTTGCTTACCGGGCTAAAGGTTAGCATGCTTAAAATACGTAAGTCGTTTTGTTCAACAAATTTAAGTAGATAACTCATCAGTTGTTTACATCAGAGCGACAATTTTTGAGATAGTTATTAAAACTGTTTAAAGGTTGTCAAACGTTGTTTCTCGTTGTATATCCTTTAATTCTAGAGTTAAATTGATAAATAACGTGTACGAATTTGTTTAACGCATTTGTTTTGGTTACTCGACGTCTCCGTTTTCGTGTAGCCTACATATTGCGCTTTTTTTTTAATTTGCTTACCGGGCTAAAGGTTAGCATGCTTAAAATACGTAAGTCGTTTTGTTCAACAAATTTAAGTAGATAACTCATCAGTTGTTTGCATCAGAGCGACAATTTTTGAGATAGTTATTAATACTGTTTAAAGGTTGTCAAACGTTGTTTCTCGTTATATATCCTTTAATTCTAATGTTAAATTGATAAATAACGTGTACGAATTTGTTTAACGCATTTGTTTTGGTTACTCGACGTCTCCGTTCTCGTGTAGCCTACATATTGCGTTTTTTTTTTAATTTGCTTACCGGGATAAAGGTTAGCATACTTAAAATACGTAAGTCGTTTTGTTCAACAAATTTAAGTAGATAACTAATCAGTTGTTTACATCAGAGCGACAATTTTTGAGATAGTTATTAAAACTGTTTAAAGGTTGTCAAACGTTGTTTCTCGTTGTACGTCCTTTAATTCTAGAGTTAAATTGATAAATAACGTGTACGAATTTGTTTAACGCATTTGTTTTGGTTACTCGACGTCTCCGTTCTCGTGTAGCCTACATATTGCGTTTTTTTTTAATTTGCTTACCGGGCTAAAGGTTAGCATGCTTAAAATATGTAAGTCGTTTTGTTCAACAAATTTAAGTAGATAACTCATCAGTTGTTTGCATCAGAGCGACAATTTTTGAGATAGTTATTAAAACTGTTTAAAGGTTGTCAAACGTTGTTTCTCGTTGTATATCCTTTAATTCTAATGTTAAATTGATAAATAACGTGTACGAATTTGTTTAACGCATTTGCTTTGGTTACTCGACGTCTCCGTTCTCGTGTAGCCTACATATTGGGTTTTTTTTTTAATTTACTTACCGGGCTAAAGGTTAGCATGCTTAAAATACGTAAGTCGTTTTGTTCAACAAATTTAAGTAGATAACTCATCAGTTGTTTGCATCAGAGCGACAATTTTTGAGATAGTTATTAAAACTGTTTAAAGGTTATCAAACGTTGTTTCTCGTTGTACATCCTTTAATTCTAGAGTTATATTGATAAATAACGTGTACGAATTTGTTTAACGCATTTGTTTTGGTTACTCGACGTCTCCGTTCTCGTGTAGCCTACATATTGCGTTTTTTTTTAATTTGCTTACCGGGCTAAAGGTTAGCATGCTTAAAATACGTAAGTCGTTTTGTTCAGCAAATTTAAGTAGATAAATCATCAGTTGTTTGCATCAGAGCGACAATTTTTGAGATAGTTATTAAAACTGTTTAAAGGTTGTCAAACGTTGTTTCTCGTTGTATATCCTTTAATTCTAGAGTTAAATTGATAAATAACGTGTACGAATTTGTTTAACGCATTTGTTTTGGTTACTCGACGTCTCCGTTCTCGTGTAGCCTACATATTGCGTTTTTTTTTTTTAATTTGCTTACCGGGCTAAAGGTTAGCATGCTTAAAATACGTAAGTCGTTTTGTTCAACAAATTTAAGTAGATAACTCATCAGTTGTTTGCATCAGAGCAACAGTTTTTGAGATAGTTATTAAAACTGTTTAAAGGTTGTGAAACGTTGTTTCTCGTTGTATATCCTTTAATTCTAGAGTTAAATTGATAAATAACGTGTACGAATTTGTTTAACGCATTTGTTTTGGTTACTCGACGTCTCCGTTCTCGTGTAGCCTACATATTGCGTTTTTTTTTTAATTTGCTTACCGGGCTAAAGGTTAGCATGCTTAAAATACGTAAGTGGTTTGTTCAACAAATTTAAGTAGATAACTCATCAGTTGTTTGCATCAGAGCGACAATTTTTGAGATAGTTATTAAAACTGTTTAAAGGTTGTCAAACGTTGTTTCTCGTTGTATATCCTTTAATTCTAGAGTTAAATTGATAAATAACGTGTACGAATTTGTTTAACGCATTTGTTTTGGTTACTCGACGTCTCCGTTCTCGTGTAGCCTACATATTGCGTTTTTTTTTTAATTTGCTTACCGGGCTAAAGGTTAGCATGCTTAAAATACGTAAGTCGTTTTGTTCAACAAATTTAAGTAGATAACTCATCAGTTGTTTGCATCAGAGCGACAATTTTTGAGATAGTTATTAAAACTGTTTAAAGGTTGTCAAACGTTGTTTCTCGTTGTACATCCTTTAATTCTAGAGTTAAATTGATAAATAACGTGTACGAATTTGTTTAACGCATTTGTTTTGGTTACTCGACGTCTCCGTTCTCGTGTAGCCTATATATTGCGTTTTTTTTAATTTGCTTACCGGGCTAAAGGTTAGCATGCTTAAAATACGTAAGTCGTTTTGTTCAACAAATTTAAGTAGATAACTCATCAGTTGTTTACATCAGAGCGACACTTTTTGAGATAGTTATTAAAACTGTTTAAAGGTTGTCAAACGATGTTTCTCGTTGTATATCCTTTAATTCTAGAGTTAAATTGATAAATAACGTGTACGAATTTGTTTAACGCATTTGTTTTGGTTACTCGACGTCTCCGTTCTCGTGTAGCCTACATATTGCGTTTTTTTTTAATTTGCTTACCGGGCTAAAGGTTAGCATGCTTAAAATACGTAAGTCGTTTTGTTCAACAAATTTGAGTAGATAACTCACCAGTTGTTTGCATCAGAGCGACAATTTTTGAGATAGTTATTAAAACTGTTTAAAGGTTGTCAAACGTTGTTTCTCGTTGTACATCCTTTAATTTTAGAGTTAAATTGATAAATAACGTGTACGAATTTGTTTAACGCATTTGTTTTGGTTACTCGACGTCTCCGTTCTCGTGTAGCCTACATATTGCGTTTTTTTTTTAATTTGCTTACCGGGCTAAAGGTTAGCATGCTTAAAATACGTAAGTCGTTTTGTTCAACAAATTTAAGTAGATAACTCATCAGTTGTTTGCATCAGAGCGACAATTTTTGAGATAGTTATTAAAACTGTTTAAAGGTTGTCAAACGTTGTTTCTCGTTGTATATCCTTTAATTCTAGAGTTAAATTGATAAATAACGTGTACGAATATGTTTAACGCATTTGTTTTGGTTACTCGACGTCTCCGTTCTCGTGTAGCCTACATATTGCGTTTTTTTTTTAATTTGCTTACCGGGCTAAAGGTTAGCATGCTTAAAATACGTAAGTCGTTTTGTTCAACAAATTTAAGTAGATAACTCATCAGTTGTTTGCATCAGAGCGACAATTTTTGAGATAGTTATTAAAACTGTTTAAAGGTTGTCAAACGTTGTTTCTCGTTGTACATCCTTTAATTCTAGAGTTAAATTGATAAATAACGTTTACGAATATGTTTAACGCATTTGTTTTGGTTACTCGACGTCTCCGTTCTCGTGTAGCCTACATATTGCGTTTTTTTTTTTAATTTGCTTACCGGGCTAAAGGTTAGCATGCTTAAAATACGTAAGTCGTTTTGTTCAACAAATTTAAGTAGATAACTCATCAGTTGTTTACATCAGAGCGACAATTTTTGAGATAGTTATTAAAACTGTTTAAAGGTTGTCAAACGTTGTTTCTCGTTGTATATCCTTTAATTCTAGAGTTAAATTGATAAATAACGTGTACGAATTTGTTTAACGCATTTGTTTTGGTTACTCGACGTCTCCGTTCTCGTGTAGCCTACATATTGCGTTTTTTTTTTAATTTGCTTACCGGGCTAAAGGTTAGCATGCTTAAAATACGTAAGTCGTTTTGTTCAACAAATTTAAGTAGATAACTCATCAGTTGTTTGCATCAGAGCGACAATTGTTGAGATAGTTATTAAAACTATTTAAAGTTTGTCAAACGTTGTTTCTCGTTGTATATCCTTTAATTCTAATGTTAAATTGATAAATAACGTGTACGAATTTGTTTAACGCATTTGTTTTGGTTACTCGACGTCACCGTTCTCGTGTAGCCTACATATTGCGTTTTTTTTTTAATTTGCTTACCGGGCTAAAGGTTAGCATGCTTAAAATACGTAAGTCGTTTTGTTCAACAAATTTAAGTAGATAACTCATCAGTTGTTTGCATCAGAGCGACAATTTTTGAGATAGTTATTAAAACTGTTTAAAGGTTGTCAAACGTTGTTTCTCGTTGTACATCCTTTAATTCTAGAGTTAAATTGATAAATAACGTGTACGAATTTGTTTAACGCATTTTTTTTGGTTACTCGACGTCTCCGTTCTCGTGTAGCCTACATATTGCGTTTTTTTTTTAATTTGCTTACCGGGCTAAAGGTTAGCATGCTTAAAATACGTAAGTCGTTTTGTTCAACAAATTTAAGTAGATAACTCATCAGTTGTTTGCATCAGAGCGACAACTTTTGAGATAGTTATTAAAACTATTTAAAGGTTGTCAAACGATGTTTCTCGTTGTACATCCTTTAATTCTAGAGTTAAATTGATAAATAACGTGTACGAATTTGTTTAACGCATTTTTTTTGGTTACTCGACGTCTTCGTTCTCGTGTAGCCTACATATTGCGTTTTTTTTTTAATTTGCTTACCGGGCTAAAGGTTAGCATGCTTAAAATACGTAAGTCGTTTTGTTCAACAAATTTAAGTAGATAACTCATCAGTTGTTTGCATCAGAGCGACAATTTTTGAGATAGTTATTAAAACTATTTAAAGGTTGTCAAACGTTGTTTCTCGTTGTACATCCTTTAATTCTAGAGTTAAATTGATAAATAACGTGTACGAATTTGTTTAACGCATTTTTTTTGGTTACTCGACGTCTCCGTTCTCGTGTAGCCTACATATTGCGTTTTTTTTTAATTTGCTTACCGGGCTAAAGGTTAGCATGCTTAATATACGTAAGTCGTTTTGTTCAACAAATTTAAGTAGATAACTCATCAGTTGTTTGCATCAGAGCGACAATTTTTGAGATAGTTATTAAAACTATTTAAAGGTTGTCAAACGATGTTTCTCGTTGTACATCCTTTAATTCTAGAGTTAAATTGATAAATAACGTGTACGAATTTGTTTAACGCATTTGCTTTGGTTACTCGACGTCTCCGTTCTCGTGTAGCCTACATATTGCGTTTTTTTTTTTAATTTGCTTACCGGGCTAAAGGTTAGCATGCTTAAAATACGTAAGTCGTTTTGTTCAACAAATTTAAGTAGATAACTCATCAGTTGTTTGCATCAGAGCGACAATTTTTGAGATAGTTATTAAAACTGTTTAAAGGTTGCCAAACGTTGTTTCTCGTTGTACATCCTTTAATTCTAGAGTTAAATTGATAAATAACGTGTACGAATTTGTTTAACGCATTTGTTTTGGTTACTCGACGTCTCCGTTCTCGTGTAGCCTACATATTGCGTTTTTTTTTTAATTTGCTTACCGGGCTAAAGGTTAGCATGCTTAAAATACGTAAGTCGTTTTGTTCAACAAATTTAAGTAGATAACTCATCAGTTGTTTGCATCAGAGCGACAATTTTTGAGATAGTTATTAAAACTGTTTAAAGGTTGTCAAACGTTGTTTCTCGTTGTATATCCTTTAATTCTAGAGTTAAATTGATAAATAACGTGTACGAATTTGTTTAACGCATTTGTTTTGGTTACTCGACGTCTCCGTTCTCGTGTAGCCTACATATTGCGTTTTTTTTTAATTTGCTTACCGGGCTAAAGGTTAGCATGCTTAATATACGTAAGTCGTTTTGTTCAACAAATTTAAGTAGATAACTCATCAGTTGTTTGCATCAGAGCGACAATTTTTGAGATGGTTATTAAAACTATTTAAAGGTTGTCAAACGATGTTTCTCGTTGTACATCCTTTAATTCTAGAGTTAAATTGATAAATAACGTGTACGAATTTGTTTAACGCATTTGCTTTGGTTACTCGACGTCTCCGTTCTCGTGTAGCCTACATATTGCGTTTTTTTTTTAATTTGCTTACCGGGCTAAAGGTTAGCATGCTTAAAATACGTAAGTCGTTTTGTTCAACAAATTTAAGTAGATAACTCATCAGTTGTTTGCATCAGAGCGACAATTTTTGAGATAGTTATTAAAACTGTTTAAAGGTTGTCAAACGTTGTTTCTCGTTGTACATCCTTTAATTCTAGAGTTAAATTGATAAATAACGTGTACGAATTTGTTTAACGCATTTGTTTTGGTTACTCGACGTCTCCGTTCTCGTGTAGCCTACATATTGCGTTTTTTTTTTAATTTGCTTACCGGGGTAAAGGTTAGCATGCTTAAAATACGTAAGTCGTTTTGTTCAACAAATCTAAGTAGATAACTCATCAGTTGTTTGCATCAGAGCGACAATTTTGGAGATAGTTATTAAAACTGTTTAAAGGTTGTCAAACATTGTTTCTCGTTGAATATCCTTTAATTCTAATGTTAAATTGATAAATAACGTGTACGAATTTGTTTAACGCATTTCTTTTGGTTACTCGACGTCTCCGTTCTCGTGTAGCCTACATATTGCGTTTTTTTTAAATTTGCTTACCGGGCTAAAGGTTAGCATGCTTAAAATACGTAAGTCGTTTTGTTAATTTAAGTAGATAACTCATCAGTTGTTTGCATCAGAGCGACAATTTTCGAGATAGTGATTAAAACTGTTTAAAGGTTGTCAAGCGATGTTTCTCGTTGTATATCCTTTAATTCTAGAGTTAAATTGATAAATAACGTGTACGAATTTGTTTAACGCATTTGTTTTGGTTACTCGACGTCTCCGTTCTCGTGTAGCCTACATATTGCGTTTTTTTTTTAATTTGCTTACCGGGCTAAAGGTTAGCATGCTTAAAATACGTAAGTCGTTTTGTTCAACAAATTTAAGTAGATAACTCATCAGTTGTTTGCGTCAGAGCGACAATTTTTGAGATAGTTATTAAAACTGTTTAAAGGTTGTCAAACGTTGTTTCTCGTTGTACATCCTTTAATTCTAGAGTTAAATTGATAAATAACGTGTACGAATTTGTTTAACGCATTTGTTTTGGTTACTCAACGTCTCCGTTCTCGTGTAGCCTACATATTGGGTTTTTTTTTAATTTGCTTACCGGGCTAAAGGTTAGCATGCTTAAAATCGTAAGTCGTTTTGTTCAACAAATTTAAGTAGATAACTCATCAGTTGTTTGCATCAGAGCGACAATTTTTGAGATAGTTATTAAAACTGTTTAAAGGTTGTCAAACGTTGTTTCTCGTTGTACATCCTTTAATTCTAGGGTTAAATTGATAAATAACGTGTACGAATTTGTTTAACGCATTTGTTTTGGTTACTCGACGTCTCCGTTCTCGTGTAGCCTACATATTGCGTTTTTTTTTTTTAATTTGCTTACCGGGCTAAAGGTTAGCATGCTTAAAATACGTAAGTCGTTTTGTTCAACAAATTTAAGTAGATAACTCATCAGTTGTTTGCATTAGAGCGACAATTTTTGAGATAGTTATTAAAACTGTTTAAAGGTTGTCAAACGTTGTTTCTCGTTGTATATCCTTTAATTCTAGAGTTAAATTGATAAATAACGTGTACGAATTTGTTTAACGCATTTGTTTTGGTTACTCGACGTCTCCGTTCTCGTGTAGCCTACATATTGCGTTTTTTTTTTAATTTGCTTACCGGGCTAAAGGTTAGCATGTTTAAAATACGTAAGTCGTTTTGTTCAACAAATTTGAGTAGATAACTCAGCAGTTGTTTCCATCAGAGCGCCAATTTTTGAGATAGTTATTAAAACTGTTTATAGGTTGTCAAACGTTGTTTCTCGTTGTATATCCTTTAATTCTAATGTTAAATTGATAAATAACGTGTACGAATTTGTTTAACGCATTTGTTTTGGTTACTCGATGTCTCCGTTCTCGTGTAGCCTACATATTGCGTTTTTTTTTAATTTGCTTACCGGGCTAAAGGTTAGCATGCTTAAAATACGTAAGTCGTTTTGTTCAACAAATTTAAGTAGATAACTCAGCAGTTGTTTGCATCAGAGCGACAATTTCTGAGATAGTTATTAAAACTGTTTAAAGGTTGTCAAACGTTGTTTCTCGTTGTATATCCTTTAATTCTAGAGTTAAATTGATAAATAACGTGTACGAATTTGTTTAACGCATTTGTTTTGGTTACTCGACGTCTCCGTTCTCGTGTAGCCTACATATTGCGTTTTTTTTTTAATTTGCTTACCGGGCTAAAGGTTAGCATGCTTAAAATACGTAAGTCGTTTTGTTCAACAAATTTAAGTAAATAACTCATCAGTTGTTTGCATCAGAGCGACAATTTTTGAGATAGTTATTAAAACTGTTTAAAGGTTGTTAAACGTTGTTTCTCGTTGTATATCCTTTAATTCTAGAGTTAAATTGATAAATAACGTGTACGAATTTGTTTAACGCATTTGTTTTGGTTACTCGACGTCTCCGTTCTCGTGTAGCCTACATATTGCGTTTTTTTTTTAATTTGCTTACCGGGCTAAAGGTTAGCATGCTTAATATACGTAAGTCGTTTTGTTCAACAAATTTAAGTAGATAACTCATCAGTTGTTTGCATCAGAGCGACAATTTTTGAGATAGTTATTAAAACTGTTTAAAGGTTGTCAAACGTTGTTTCTCGTTGTACATCCTTTAATTCTAGAGTTAAATTGATAAATAACGTGTACGAATTTGTTTAACGCATTTGTTTTGGTTACTCGACGTCTCCGTTCTCGTGTAGCCTACATATTGCGTTTTTTTTTTAATTTGCTTACCGGGCTAAAGGTTAGCATGCTTAAAATACGTAAGTCGTTTTGTTCAACAAATTTAAGTAGATAACTCATCAGTTGTTTACATCAGAGCGACAATTTTTGAGATAGTTATTAAAACTGTTTAAAGGTTGTCAAACGTTGTTTCTCGTTGTACATCCTTTAATTCTAGAGTTAAATTGATAAATAACGTGTACGAATTTGTTTAACGCATTTGTTTTGGTTACTCGACGTCTCCGTTCTCGTGTAGCCTACATATTGCGTTTTTTTTTTTAATTTGCTTACCGGGCTAAAGGTTAGCATGCTTAAAATACGTAAGTCGTTTTGTTCAACAAATTTAAGTAGATAACTCATCAGTTGTTTGCATCAGAGCGACAATTTTTGAGATAGTTATTTAAACTGTTTAAAGGTTGTCAAACGTTGTTTCTCGTTGTACATCCTTTAATTCTAGAGTTAAATTGATAAATAACGTGTACGAATTTGTTTAACGCATTTGTTTTGGTTACTCGACGTCTCCGTTCTCGTGTAGCCTACATATTGCGTTTTTTTTTTTAATTTGCTTACCGGGCTAAAGGTTAGTATGCTTAAAATACGTAAGTCGTTTTGTTCAACAAATTTAAGTAGATAACTCATCAGTTGTTTGCATCAGAGCGACAATTTTTGAGATAGTTATTAAAACTGTTTAAAGGTTGTCAAACGTTGTTTCTCGTTGTATATCCTTTAATTCTAGAGTTAAATTGATAAATAACGTGTACGAATTTGTTTAACGCATTTGTTTTGGTTACTCGACGTCTCCGTTCTCGTGTAGCCTACATATTGCGTTTTTTTTTTAATTTGCTTACCGGGCTAAATGTTAGCATGCTTAAAATACGTAAGTCGTTTTGTTCAACAAATGTGAGTAGATAACTCAGCAGTTGTTTGCATCAGAGCGACAATTTTTGAGATAGTTATTAAAACTGTTTAAAGGTTGTCAAACGTTGTTTCTCGTTGTACATCCTTTAATTCTAGAGTTAAATTGATAAATAACGTGTACGAATTTGTTTAACGCATTTGTTTTGGTTACTCGACGTCTCCGTTCTCGTGTAGCCTACATATTGCGTTTTTTTTTAATTTGCTTACCGGGCTAAAGGTTAGCATGCTTAAAATACGTAAGTCGTTTTGTTCAACAAATTTAAGTAGATAACTCATCAGTTGTTTGCATCAGAGCGACAATTTTTGAGATAGTTATTAAAACTGTTTAAAGGTTGTCAAACGTTGTTTCTCGTTGTATATCCTTTAATTCTAGAGTTAAATTGATAAATAACGTGTACGAATTTGTTTAACGAATTTGTTTTGGTTATTCGACGTCTCCGTTCTCGTGTAGCCTACATATTGCGTTTTTTTTTTAATTTGCTTACCGGGCTAAAAGTTAGCATGCTTAAAATACGTAAGTCGTTTTGTTCAACAAATTTAAGTAGATAACTCATCAGTTGTTTGCATCAGAGCAACAATTTTTGAGATAGTTATTAAAACTGTTTAAAGGTTGTCAAACGTTGTTTCTCGTTGTATATCCTTTAATTCTAGAGTTAAATTGATAAATAACGTGTACGAATTTGTTTAACGCATTTGTTTTGGTTACTCGACGTCTCCGTTCTCGTGTAGCCTACATATTGCGTTTTTTTTTTTAATTTGCTTACCGGGCTAAAGGTTAGCATGCTTAAAATACGTAAGTCGTTTTGTTCAACAAATTTAAGTAGATAACTCATCAGTTGTTTGCATCAGAGCGACAATTTTTGAGATAGTTATTAAAACTGTTTAAAGGTTGTCAAACGTTGTTTCTCGTTGTACATCCTTTAATTCTAGAGTTAAATTGATAAATAACGTGTACGAATTTGTTTAACGCATTTGTTTTGGTTACTCGACGTCTCCGTTCTCGTGTAGCCTACATATTGCGTTTTTTTTTTTTAATTTGCTTACCGGGCTAAAGGTTAGCATGCTTAAAATACGTAAGTCGTTTTGTTCAACAAATTTAAGTAGATAACTCATCAGTTGTTTGCATCAGAGCGACAATTTTTGAGATAGTTATTAAAAATGTTTAAAGGTTGTCAAACGTTGTTTCTCGTTGTACATCCTTTAATTCTAGAGTTAAATTGATAAATAACGTGCACGAATTTGTTTAACGCATTTGTTTTGGTTACTCGACGTCTCCGTTCTCGTGTAGCCTACATATTGCGTTTTTTTTTTAATTTGCTTACCGGGCTAAAGGTTAGCATGCTTAAAATACGTAAGTCGTTTTGTTCAACAAATTTAAGTAGATAACTCATCAGTTGTTTGCATCAGAGCGAAAATTTTTGAGATAGTTATTAAAACTGTTTAAAGGTTGTCAAACGTTGTTTCTCGTTGTATATCCTTTAATTCTAGAGTTAAATTGATAAATAACGTGTACGAATTTGTTTAACGCATTTGTTTTGGTTAGTCGACGTCTCCGTTCTCGTGTAGCCTACATATTGCGTTTTTTTTAATTTGCTTACCGGGCTAAAGGTTAGCATGCTTAAAATACGTAAGTCGCTTTGTTCAAAAAATTTAAGTAGATAACTCATCAGTTCTTTGCATCAGAGCGACAATTTTTGAGATAGTTATTAAAACTGTTTAAAGGTTGTCAAACGTTGTTTCTCGTTGTACATCCTTTAATTCTAGAGTTAAATTGATAAATAACGTGTACGAATTTGTTTAACGCATTTGTTTTGGTTACTCGAAGTCTCCGTTCTCGTGTAGCCTACATATTGCGTTTTTTTTTTTAATTTGCTTACCGGGCTAAAGGTTAGCATGCTTAAAATACGTAAGTCGTTTTGTTCAACAAATTTGAGTAGATAACTCATCAGTTGTTTGCATCAGAGCGACAATTTTTGAGATAGTTATTAAAACTGTTTAAAGGTTGTCAAACGTTGTTTCTCGTTGTACATCCTTTAATTCTAGAGTTAAATTGATAAATAACGTGTACGAATTTGTTTAACGCATTTGTTTTGGTTACTCGACGGCTCCGTTCTCGTGTAGCCTACATATTGCGTTTTTTTTTAATTTGCTTACCGGGCTAAAGGTTAGCATGCTTAAAATATACGTAAGTCGTTCTGTTCAACAAATTTAAGTAGATAACTCATCAGTTGTTTGCATCAGAGCGACAATTTTTGAGATAGTTATTAAAACTGTTTAAAGGTTGTCAAACGTTGTTTCTCGTTGTACATCCTTTAATTCTAGAGTTAAATTGATAAATAACGTGTACGAATTTGTTTAACGCATTTGTTTTGGTTACTCGACGTCTCCGTTCTCGTGTAGCCTACATATTGCGTTTTTTTTTTTAATTTGCTTACCGGGCTAAAGGTTAGCATGCTTAAAATACGTAAGTCGTTTTGTTCAACAAATTTAAGTAAATAACTCATCAGTTGTTTGCATCAGAGCGACAATTTTTGAGATAGTTATTAAAATTGTTTAAAGGTTGTCAAACGTTGTTTCTCGTTGTATATCCTTTAATTCTAGAGTTAAATTGATAAATAACGTGTACGAATTTGTTTGCGTTTTTTTTAATTTGCTTACCGGGCTAAAGGTTAGCATGCTTAAAATACGTAAGTCGTTTTGTTCAACAAATTTAAGTAGATAACTCATCAGTTGTTTGCATCAGAGCGACAATTATTGAGATAGTTATTAAAACTGTTTAAAGGTTGTCAAACGTTGTTTCTCGTTGTATATCCTTTAATTCTAGAGTTAAATTGATAAATAACGTGTACGAATTTGTTTACCGCATTTGTTTTGGTTAGTCGACGTCTCCGTTCTCGTGTAGCCTACATATTGCGTTTTTTTTTTAATTTGCTTACCGGGCTAAAGGTTAGCATGCTTAAAATACGTAAGTCGTTTTGTTCAAAAAATTTAAGTAGATAACTCATCAGTTGTTTGCATCAGAGCGACAATTTTTGAGATAGTTATTAAAACTGTTTAAAGGTTGTCAAACGTTGTTTCTCGTTGTACATCCTTTAATTCAAGAGTTAAATTGATAAATAACGTGTACGAATTTGTTTAACGCATTTGTTTTGGTTACTCGACGTCTCCGTTCTCGTGTAGCCTACATATTGCGTTTTTTTTTAAATTTGCTTACCGGGCTAAAGGTTAGCATGCTTAAAATACGTAAGTCGTTTTGTTCAACAAATTTGAGTAGATACCTCATCAGTTGTTTGCATCAGAGCGACAATTTTTGAGATAGTTATTAAAACTGTTTAAAGGTTGTCAAACGTTGTTTCTCGTTGTATATCCTTTAATTCTAGAGTTAAATTGATAAATAACGTGTACGAATTTGTTTAACGCATTTGTTTTGGTTACTCGACGGCTCCGTTCTCGTGTAGCCTACATATTGCGTTTTTTTTTAATTTGCTTACCGGGCTAAAGGTTAGCATGCTTAAAATATACGTAAGTCGTTTTGTTCAACAAATTTAAGTAGATAACTCATCAGTTGTTTGCATCAGAGCGACAATTTTTGAGATAGTTATTAAAACTGTTTAAAGGTTGTCAAACGTTGTTTCTCGTTGTACATCCTTTAATTCTAGAGTTAAATTGATAAATAACGTGTACGAATTTGTTTAACGCATTTGTTTTGGTTACTCGACGTCTCCGTTCTCGTGTAGCCTACATATTGCGTTTTTTTTTTTAATTTGCTTACAGGGCTAAAGGTTAGCATGCTTAAAATACGTAAGTCGTTTTGTTCAACAAATTTAAGTAGATAACTCATCAGTTGTTTGCATCAGAGCGACAATTTTTGAGATAGTTATTAAAATTGTTTAAAGGTTGTCAAACGTTGTTTCTCGTTCTATATCCTTTAATTCTAGAGTTGAATTGATAAATAACGTGTACGAATTTGTTTGCGTTTTTTTTTAATTTGCTTACCGGGCTAAAGGTTAGCATGCTTAAAATACGTAAGTCGTTTTGTTCAACAAATTTAAGTAGATAATTCATCAGTTGTTTGCATCAGAGCGACAATTATTGAGATAGTTATTAAAACTGTTTAAAGGTTGTCAAACGTTGTTTCTCGTTGTATATCCTTTAATTCTAGAGTTAAGTTGATAAATAACGTGTACGAATTTGTTTAACGCATTTGTTTTGGTTACTCGACGTCTCCGTTCTCGTGTAGCCTACATATTGCGTTTTTTTTTTTAATTTGCTTACCGGGCTAAAGGTTAGCATGCCTAAAATACGTAAGTCGTTTTGTTCAACAAACTTAAGTAGATAACTCATCAGTTGTTTGCATCAGAGCGACAATTATTGAGATAGTTATTAAAACTGTTTAAAGGTTGTCAAACGTTGTTTCTCGTTGTATATCCTTTAATTCTAGAGTTAAGTTGATAAATAACGTGTACGAATTTGTTTAACGCATTTGTTTTGGTTACTCGACGTCTCCGTTCTCGTGTAGCCTACATATGGCATTTTTTTTTTAATTTGCTTACCGGGCTAAATGTTAGCATGCTTAAAATACGTAAGTCGTTTTGTTCAACAAATGTGAGTAGATAACTCAGCAGTTGTTTGCATCAGAGCGACAATTTTTGAGATAGTTATTAAAACTGTTTAAAGGTTGTCAAACGTTGTTTCTCGTTGTACATCCTTTAATTCTAGAGTTAAATTGATAAATAACGTGTACGAATTTGTTTAACGCATTTGTTTTGGTTACTCGACGTCTCCGTTCTCGTGTAGCCTACATATTGCGTTTTTTTTTTTAATTTGCTTACCGGGCTAAAGGTTAGCATGCTTAAAATACGTAAGTCGTTTTGTTCAACAAATTTAAGTAGATAACTCATCAGTTGTTTGCATCAGAGCGACAATTTTTGAGATAGTTATTAAAACTGTTTAAAGGTTGTCAAACGTTGTTTCTCGTTGTATATCCTTTAATTCTAGAGTTAAATTGATAAATAACGTGTACGAATTTGTTTAACGCATTTGTTTTGGTTATTCGACGTCTCCGTTCTCGTGTAGCCTACATATTGCGTTTTTTTTTTTAATTTGCTTACCGGGCTAAAAGTTAGCATGCTTAAAATACGTAAGTCGTTTTGTTCAACAAATTTAAGTAGATAACTCATCAGTTGTTTGCATCAGAGCGACAATTTTTGAGATAGTTATTAAAACTGTTTAAAGGTTGTCAAACGTTGTTTCTCGTTGTATATCCTTTAATTCTAGAGTTAAATTGATAAATAACGTGTACGAATTTGTTTAACGCATTTGTTTTGGTTACTCGACGTCTCCGTTCTCGTGTAGCCTACATATTGCGTTTTTTTTTTAATTTGCTTACCGGGCTAAAGGTTAGCATGCTTAAAATACGTAAGTCGTTTTGTTCAACAAATTTAAGTAGATAACTCATCAGTTGTTTGCATCAGAGCGACAATTATTGAGATAGTTATTAAAACTGTTTAAAGGTTGTCAAACGTTGTTTCTCGTTGTACATCCTTTAATTCTAGAGTTAAATTGATAAATAACGTGTACGAATTTGTTTAACGCATTTGTTTTGGTTACTCGACGTCTCCGTTCTCGTGTAGCCTACATATTGCGTTTTTTTTTTTAATTTGCTTACCGGGCTAAAGGTTAGCATGCTTAAAATACGTAAGTCGTTTTGTTCAACAAAATTAAGTAGATAACTCATCAGTTGTTTGCATCAGAGCGCCAATTTTTGAGATAGTTATTAAAAATGTTTAAAGGTTGTCAAACGTTGTTTCTCGTTGTACATCCTTTAATTCTAGAGTTAAATTGATAAATAACGTGTACGAATTTGTTTAACGCATTTGTTTTGGTTACTCGACGTCTCCGTTCTCGTGTAGCCTACATATTGCGTTTTTTTTTTAATTTGCTTACCGGGCTAAAGGTTAGCATGCTTAAAATACGTAAGTCGTTTTGTTCAACAAATTTAAGTAGATAACTCATCAGTTGTTTGCATCAGAGCGAAAATTTTTGAGATAGTTATTAAAACTGTTTAAAGGTTGTCAAACGTTGTTTCTCGTTGTATATCCTTTAATTCTAGAGTTAAATTGATAAATAACGTGTACGAATTTGTTTAACGCATTTGTTTTGGTTAGTCGACGTCTCCGTTCTCGTGTAGCCTACATATTGCGTTTTTTTTAATTTGCTTACCGGGCTAAAGGTTAGCATGCTTAAAATACGTAAGTCGTTTTGTTCAAAAAATTTAAGTAGATAACTCATCAGTTGTTTGCATCAGAGCGACAATTTTTGAGATAGTTATTAAAACTGTTTAAAGGTTGTCAAACGTTGTTTCTCGTTGTACATCCTTTAATTCTAGAGTTAAATTGATAAATAACGTGTACGAATTTGTTTAACGTATTTGTTTTGGTTACTCGACGTCTCCGTTCTCGTGTAGCCTACATATTGCGTTTTTTTTTTTAATTTGCTTACCGGGCTAAAGGTTAGCATGCTTAAAATACGTAAGTCGTTTTGTTCAACAAATTTGAGTAGATAACTCATCAGTTGTTTGCATCAGAGCGACAATTTTTGAGATAGTTATTAAAACTGTTTAAAGGTTGTCAAACGTTGTTTCTCGTTGTATATCCTTTAATTCTAGAGTTAAATTGATAAATAACGTGTACGAATTTGTTTAACGCATTTGTTTTGGTTACTCGACGGCTCCGTTCTCGTGTAGCCTACGTATTGCGTTTTTTTTAATTTGCTTACCGGGCTAAAGGTTAGCATGCTTAAAATATACGTAAGTCGTTTTGTTCAACAAATTTAAGTAGATAACTCATCAGTTGTTTGCATCAGAGCGACAATTTTTGAGATAGTTATTAAAACTGTTTAAAGGTTGTCAAACGTTGTTTCTCGTTGTACATCCTTTAATTCTAGAGTTAAATTGATAAATAACGTGTACGAATTTGTTTAACGCATTTGTTTTGGTTACTTGACGTCTCCGTTCTCGTGTAGCCTACATATTGCGTTTTTTTTTTTAATTTGCTTACCGGGCTAAAGGTTAGCATGCTTAAAATACGTAAGTCGTTTTGTTCAACAAATTTAAGTAGATAACTCATCAGTTGTTTGCATCAGAGCGACAATTTTTGAGATAGTTATTAAAATTGTTTAAAGGTTGTCAAACGTTGTTTCTCGTTGTATATCCTTTAATTCTAGAGTTAAATTGATAAATAACGTGTACGAATTTGTTTGCGTTTTTTTTAATTTGCTTACCGGGCTAAAGGTTAGCATGCTTAAAATACGTAAGTCGTTTTGTTCAAAAAATTTAAGTAGATAACTCATCAGTTGTTTGCATCAGAGCGACAATTTTTGAGATAGTTATTAAAACTGTTTAAAGGTTGTCAAACGTTGTTTCTCGTTGTATATCCTTTAATTCTAGAGTTAAGTTGATAAATAACGTGTACGAATTTGTTTAACGCATTTGTTTTGGTTACTCGACGTCTCCGTTCTCGTGTAGCCTACATATTGCGTTTTTTTTTTAATTTGCTTACCGGGCTAAAGGTTAGCATGCTTAAAATACGTAAGTCGTTTTGTTCAACAAATTTAAGTAGATAACTCATCAGTTGTTTGCATCACAGCGACAATTTTTGAGATAGTTATTAAAACTGTTTAAAGGTTGTCAAACGTTGTTTCTCGTTGCATATCCTTTAATTCTAGAGTTAAATTGATAAATAACGTGTACGAATTTGTTTAACGCATTTGTTTTGGTTACTCGACGTCTCCGTTCTCGTGTAGCCTACATATTGCGTTTTTTTTTTAATTTGCTTACCGGGCTAAAGGTTAGCATGCTTAAAATACGTAAGTCGTTTTGTTCAACAAATTTAAGTAGATAACTCATCAGTTGTTTGCATCAGAGCGAAAATTTTTGAGATAGTTATTAAAACTGTTTAAAGGTTGTCAAACGTTGTTTCTCGTTGTACATCCTTTAATTCTAGAGTTAAATTGATAAATAACGTGTACGAATTTGTTTAACGCATTTGTTTTGGTTACTCGACGTCTCCGTTCTCGTGTAGCCTACATATTGCGTTTTTTTTTAACTTGCTTACCGGGCTAAAGGTTAGCATGCTTAAAATACGTAAGTCGTTTTGTTCAACAAATTTGAGTAGATAACTCATCAGTTGTTTGCATCAGAGCGACAATTTTTGAGATAGTTATTAAAACTGTTTAAAGGTTGTCAAACGTTGTTTCTCGTTGTATATCCTTTAATTCTAGAGTTAAATTGATAAATAACGTGTACGAATTTGTTTAACGCATTTGTTTTTGGTTACTCGACGTCTCCGTTCTCGTGTAGCCTACATATTGCGTTTTTTTTTACTTTGCTTACCGGGCTAAAGGTTAGCATGCTTAAAATACGTAAGTCGTTTTGTTCAACAAATTTTAGTAGATAACTCATCAGTTGTTTCCATCAGAGCGACAATTTTTGAGATAGTTATTAAAACTGTTTAAAGGTTGTCAAACGTTGTTTCTCGTTGTATATCCTTTAATTCTAATGTTAAATTGATAAATAACGTGTACGAATTTGTTTAACGCATTTGTTTTTGGTTACTCGACGTCTCCGTTCTCGTGTAGCCTACATATTGCGTTTTTTTTTAATTTGCTTACCGGGCTAAAGGTTAGCATGCTTAAAATACGTAAGTCGTTTTGTTCAACAAATTTGAGTAGATAACTCAGCAGTTGTTTCCATCAGAGCGACAATTTTTGAGATAGTTATTAAAACTGTTTAAAGGTTGTCAAACGTTGTTTCTCGTTGTATATCCTTTAGTTCTAGAGTTAAATTGATAAATAACGTGTACGAATTTGTTTAACGCATTTGTTTTGGTTACTCGACGTCTCCGTTCTCGTGTAGCCTACATATTGCGTTTTTTTTTTAATTTGCTTACCGGGCTAAAGGTTAGCATGCTTAAAATACGTAAGTCGTTTTGTTCAACAAATTTAAGTAGATAACTCATCAGTTGTTTGCATCAGAGCGACAATTTTTGAGATAGTTATTAAAACTGTTTAAAGATTGTCAAACGTTGTTTCTCGTTGTACATCCTTTAATTCTAGAGTTAAATTGATAAATAACGTGTACGAATTTGTTTAACGCATTTGTTTTGGTTACTCGACGTCTCCGTTCTCGTGTAGCCTACATATTGGGGTTTTTTTTTTTTAATTTGCTTACCGGGCTAAAGGTTAGCATGCTTAAAATACGTAAGTCGTTTTGTTCAGCAAATTTGAGTAGATAACTCAGCAGTTGTTTGCATCAGAGCGACAATTTTTGAGATAGTTATTAAAACTGTTTAAAGGTTGTCAAACGTTGTTTCTCGTTGTACATCCTTTAATTCTAGAGTTAAATTGATAAATAACGTGTACGAATTTGTTTAACGCATTTGTTTTGGTTACTCGACGTCTCCGTTCTCGTGTAGCCTACATATTGCGTTTTTTTTTTTATTTGCTTACCGGGATAAAGGTTAGCATGCGTAAAATACGTAAGTCGTTTTGTTCAACAAATTTGAGTAGATAACTCATCAGTTGTTTGCATCAGAGCGACAATTTTTGAGATTGTTATTAAAACTGTTTAAAGGTTGTCAAACATTGTTTCTCGTTGTATATCCTTTAATTCTAGAGTTAAATTGATAAATAACGTGTACGAATTTGTTTAACGCATTTGTTTTGGTTACTCGACGTCTCCGTTCTCGTGTAGCCTACATATTGCGTTTTTTTTTTAATTTGCTTACCGGGCTAAAGGTTAGCATGCTTAAAATACGTAAGTCGTTTTGTTCTACAAATTTGAGTAGATAACTCATCAGTTGTTTGCATCAGAGCAACAATTTTTGAGATAGTTATTAAAACTGTTTAAAGGTTGTCAAACATTGTTTCTCGTTGTATATCCTTTAATTCTAGAGTTAAATTGATAAATAACGTGTACGAATTTGTTTAACGCATTTGTTTTGGTTACTCGACGTCTCCGTTCTCTATAGCCTACATATTGCGTTTTTTTTAATTTGCTTACCGGGCTAAAGGTTAGCATGCTTAAAATACGTAAGTCGTTCTGTTCAACAAATTTAAGTAGATAACTCATCAGTTGTTTGCATCAGAGCGACAATTTTTGAGATTGTTATTAAAACTGTTTAAAGGTTGTCAAACATTGTTTCTCGTTGTATATCCTTTAATTCTAGAGTTAAATTGATAAATAACGTGTACGAATTTGTTTAACGCATTTGTTTTGGTTGCTCGACGTCTCCGTTCTCGTGTAGCCTACATATTGCGTTTTTTTTTTAATTTGCTTACCGGGCTAAAGGTTAGCATGCTTAAAATACGTAAGTCGTTTTGTTCAACAAATTTGAGTAGATAACTCATCAGTTGTTTGCATCAGAGCGACAATTTTTGAGATTGTTATTAAAACTGTTTAAAGGTTGTCAAACGTTGTTTCTCGTTGCATATCCTTTAATTCTAGAGTTAAATTGATAAATAACGTGTACGAATTTGTTTAACGCATTTGTTTTGGTTACTCGACGTCTCCGTTCTCGTGTAGGCTACATATTGCGTTTTTTTTTTAATTTGCTTACCGGGCTAAAGGTTAGCATGCTTAAAATACGTAAGTCGTTTTGTTCTACAAATTTGAGTAGATAACTCATCAGTTGTTTGCATCAGAGCGACAATTTTTGAGATAGTTATTAAAACTGTTTAAAGGTTGTCAAACGTTGTTTCTCGTTGTATATCCTTTAATTCTAGAGTTAAATTGATAAATAACGTGTACGAATATGTTTAACGCATTTGTTTTGGTTACTCGACGTCTCCGTTCTCGTGTAGCCTACATATTGCGTTTTTTTTTTAATTTGCTTACCGGGCTAAAGGTTAGCATGCTTAAAATACGTAAGTCGTTTTGTTCAACAAATTTGAGTAGATAACTCATCAGTTGTTTGCATCAGAGCGACAATTTTTGAGATAGTTATTAAAACTGTTTAAAGGTTGTCAAACGTTGTTTCTCGTTGCACATCCTTTAATTCTAGAGTTAAATTGATAAATAACGTGTACGAATTTGTTTAACGCATTTGTTTTGGTTATTTGACGTCTCCGTTCTCGTGTAGCCTACATATTTCGTTTTTTTTTTTTAATTTGCTTACCGGGCTAAAGGTTAGCATGCTTAAAATACGTAAGTCGTTTTGTTCAACAAATTTAAGTAGATAACTCATCAGTTGTTTGCATCAGAGCGACAATTTTTGAGATAGTTATTAAAACTGTTTAAAGGTTGTCAAACATTGTTTCTCGTTGTATATCCTTTAATTCTAGAGTTAAATTGATAAATAACGTGTACGAATTTGTTTAACGCATTTGTTTTGGTTACTCGACGTCTCCGTTCTCGTGTAGCCTACATATTGCGTTTTTTTTTTAATTTGCTTACCGGGCTAAAGGTTAGCATGCTTAAAATACGTAAGTCGTTTTGTTCTACAAATTTGAGTAGATAACTCATCAGTTGTTTGCATCAGAGCAACAATTCTTGAGATAGTTATTAAAACTGTTTAAAGGTTGTCAAACATTGTTTCTCGTTGTATATCCTTTAATTCTAGAGTTAAATTGATAAATAACGTGTACGAATTTGTTTAACGCATTTGTTTTGGTTACTCGACGTCTCCGTTCTCTATAGCCTACATATTGCGTTTTTTTTAATTTGCTTACCGGGCTAAAGGTTAGCATGCTTAAAATACGTAAGTCGTTCTGTTCAACAAATTTAAGTAGATAACTCATCAGTTGTTTGCATCAGAGCGACAATTTTTGAGATTGTTATTAAAACTGTTTAAAGGTTGTCAAACATTGTTTCTCGTTGTATATCCTTTAATTCTAGAGTTAAATTGATAAATAACGTGTACGAATTTGTTTAACGCATTTGTTTTGGTTACTCGACGTCTCCGTTCTCGTGTAGCCTACAATTGCGTTTTTTTTTTAATTTGCTTACCGGGCTAAAGGTTAGCATGCTTAAAATACGTAAGTCGTTTTGTTCAACAAATTTGAGTAGATAACTCATCAGTTGTTTGCATCAGAGCGACAATTTTTGAGATTGTTATTAAAACTGTTTAAAGGTTGTCAAACGTTGTTTCTCGTTGTATATCCTTTAATTCTAGAGTTATATTGATAAATAACGTGTACGAATTTGTTTAACGCATTTGTTTTGGTTACTCGACGTCTCCGTTCTCGTGTAACCTACATATTGCGTTTTTTTTTAATTTGCTTACCGGGCTAAAGGTTAGCATGCTTAAAATACGTAAGTCGTTTTGTTCTACAAATTTGAGTAGATAACTCATCAGTTGTTTGCATCAGAGCGACAATTTTTGAGATAGTTATTAAAACTGTTTAAAGGTTGTCAAACGTTGTTTCTCGTTGTATATCCTTTAATTCTAGAGTTAAATTGATAAATAACGTGTACGAATTTGTTTAACGCATTTGTTTTGGTTACTCGACGTTTCCGTTCTCGTGTAGCCTACATATTGCGTTTTTTTTTTAATTTGCTTACCGGGCTAAAGGTTAGCATGCTTAAAATACGTAAGTCGTTTTGTTCAACAAATTTGAGTAGATAACTCATCAGTTGTTTGCATCAGAGCGACAATTTTTGAGATAGTTATTAAAACTGTTTAAAGGTTGTCAAACGTTGTTTCTCGTTGCACATCCTTTAATTCTAGAGTTAAATTGATAAATAACGTGTACGAATTTGTTTAACGCATTTGTTTTGGTTACTTGACGTCTCCGTTCTCGTGTAGCCTACATATTTCGTTTTTTTTTTTTTAATTTGCTTACCGGGCTAAAGGTTAGCATGCTTAAAATACGTAAGTCGTTTTGTTCAACAAATTTAAGTAGATAGCTCATCAGTTGTTTGCATCAGAGCGCCAATTTTTGAGATAGTTATTAAAACTGTTTAAGGGTTGTCAAACGTTGTTTCTCGTTGTATATCCTTTAATTCTAGAGTTAAATTGATAAATAACGTGTACGAATTTGTTTAACGCATTTGTTTTGGTTACTCGACGTCTCCGTTCTCGTGTAGCTTACATATTGCGTTTTTTTTTTATTTGCTTACCGGGCTAAAGGTTAGCATGCTTAAAATACGTAAGTCGTTTTGTTCAACAAATTTAAGTAGATAACTCGTCAGTTGTTTGCATCAGAGCGACAATTTTTGAGATAGTTATTAAAACTGTTTAAAGGTTGTCAAACGTTGTTTCTCGTTGTACATCCTTTAATTCTAGAGGTAAATTGATAAATAACGTGTACGAATTTGTTTAACGCATTTGTTTTGGTTACTCGACGTCTCCGTTCTCGTGTAGCCTACATATTGCGTTTTTTTTTTTAATTTGCTTACCGGGCTAAAGGTTAGCATGCTTAAAATACGTAAGTCGTTTTGTTCAACAAATTTAAGTAGATAACTCATCAGTTGTTTGCATCAGAGCGACAATTTTTGAGATAGTTATTAAAACTGTTTAAAGGTTGTCAAACGTTGTTTCTCGTTGTATATCCTTTAATTCTAGAGTTAAATTGATAAATAACGTGTACGAATTTGTTTAACGCATTTGTTTTGGTTACTCGACGTCTCCGTTCTCGTGTAGCCTACATATTGCCTTTTTTTTTTAATTTGCTTACCGGGCTAAAGGTTAGCATGCTTAAAATACGTAAGTCGTTTTGTTCAACAAATTTAAGTAGATAACTCATCAGTTGTTTACATCAGAGCGACAATTTTTGAGATAGTTATTAAAACTGTTTAAAGGTTGTCAAACGTGTTTCTCGTTGTACATCCTTTAATTCTAGAGTTAAATTGATAAATAACGTGTACGAATTTGTTTAACGCATTTGTTTTGGTTACTCGACGTCTCCGTTCTCGTGTAGCCTACATATTGCGTTTTTTTTTAATTTGCTTACCGGGCTAAAGGTTAGCATGCTTAAAATACGTAAGTCGTTTTGTTCAACAAATTTAAGTAGATAACTCATCAGTTGTTTACATCAGAGCGACAATTTTTGAGATAGTTATTAAAACTGTTTAAAGGTTGTCAAACGTTGTTTCTCGTTGTATATCCTTTAATTCTAGAGTTAAATTGATAAATAACGTGTACGAATTTGTTTAACGCATTTGTTTTGGTTACTCGACGTCTCCGTTCTCGTGTAGCCTACATATTGCGTTTTTTTTTAATTTGCTTACCGGGCTAAAGGTTAGCATGCTTAAAATACGTAAGTCGTTTTGTTCAACAAATTTAAGTAGATAACTCATCAGTTGTTTGCATCAGAGCGACAATTTTTGAGATAGTTATTAAAACTGTTTAAAGGTTGTCAAACGTTGTTTCTCGTTGTATATCCTTTAATTCTAGAGTTAAATTGATAAATAACGTGTACGAATTTGTTTAACGCATTTGTTTTGGTTACTCGACGTCTCCGTTCTCGTGTAGCCTACATATTGCGTTTTTTTTTTAATTTGCTTACCGGGCTAAAGGTTAGCATACTTAAAATACGTAAGTCGTTTTGTTCAACAAATTTAAGTAGATAACTCTTCAGTTGTTTGCGTCAGAGCGACAATTTTTGAGATAGTTATTAAAACTGTTTAAAGGTTGTCAAATGTTGTTTCTCATTGTACATCCTTTAATTCTAGAGTTAAATTGATAAATAACGTGTACGAATTTGTTTAACGCATTTGTTTTGGTTACTCGACGTCTCCGTTCTCGTGTAGCCTACATATTGCGTTTTTTTTTATTTGCTTACCGGGCTAAAGGTTAGCATGCTTAAAATACGTAAGTCGTTTTGTTCAACAAATTTGAGTAGATAACTCATCAGTTGTTTGCATCAGAGCGACAATTTTTGAGATAGTTATTAAAACTGTTTAAAGGTTGTCAAACGTTGTTTCTCGATGTATATCCTTTAATTCTAGAGTTAAATTGATAAATAACGTGTACGTATTTGTTTAACGCATTTGTTTTGGTTACTCGACGTCTCCGTTCTCGTGTAGCATACATATTGCGTTTTTTTTTTAATTTGCTTACCGGGCTAAAGGTTAGCATGCTTAAAATACGTAAGTCGTTTTGTTCAACAAATTTAAGTAGATAACTCATCAGTTGTTTGCATCAGAGCGACAATTTTTGAGATAGTTATTAAAACTGTTTATAGGTTGTCAAACGTTGTTTCTCGTTGTATATCCTTTAATTCTAGAGTTAAATTGATAAATAACGTGTACGAATTTGTTTAACGCATTTGTTTTGGTTACACGACGTCTCCGTTCTCGTGTAGCCTACATATTGCGTTTTTTTTTTAATTTGCTTACCGGGCTAAAGGTTAGCATGCTTAAAATACGTAAGTCGTTTTGTTCAACAAATTTAAGTAGATAACTCATCAGTTGTTTGCATCAGAGCGACAATTTTTGAGATAGTTATTAAAACTGTTTAAAGGTTGTCAAACGTTGTTTCTCGTTGTATATCCTTTAATTCTAGAGTTAAATTGATAAATAACGTGTACTAATTTGTTTAACGCATTTGTTTTGGTTACTCGACGTCTCCGTTCTCGTGTAGCCTACATATTGCGTTTTTTTTTTAATTTGCATACCGGGCTAAAGGTTAGCATGCTTAAAATACGTAAGTCGTTTTGTTCAACAAATTTAAGTAGATAACTCAGCAGTTGTTTGCATCAGAGCGACAATTTTTGAGATAGTTATTAAAATTGTTTAAAGGTTGTCAAACGTTGTTTCTCGTTGTATATCCTTTAATTCTAGAGTTAAATTGATAAATAACGTGTACGAATTTGTTTAACGCATTTGTTTTGGTTACTCGACGTCTCCGTTCTCGTGTAGCCTACATATTGCGTTTTTTTGCTTACCGGGCTAAAGGTTAGCATGCTTAAAATAGGTAAGTCGTTTTGTTCAACAAATTTAAGTAGATAACTCATCAGTTGTTTACATCAGAGCGACAATTTTTGAGATAGTTATTAAAACTGTTTAAAGGTTGTCAAACGTGTTTCTCGTTGTACATCCTTTAATTCTAGAGTTAAATTGATAAATAACGTGTACGAATTTGTTTAACGCATTTGTTTTGGTTACTCGACGTCTCCGTTCTCGTGTAGCCTACATATTGCGTTTTTTTTTAATTTGCTTACCGGGTTAAAGGTTAGCATGCTTAAAATACGTAAGTCGTTTTGTTCAACAAATCATCAGTTGTTTACATCAGAGCGACAATTTTTGAGATAGTTATTAAAACTGTTTAAAGGTTGTCAAACGTTGTTTCTCGTTGTATATCCTTTAATTCTAGAGTTAAATTGATAAATAACGTGTACGAATTTGTTTAACGCATTTGTTTTGGTTACTCGACGTCTCCGTTCTCGTGTAGCCTACATATTGCGTTTTTTTTTAATTTGCTTACCGGGCTAAAGGTTAGCATGCTTAAAATACGTAAGTCGTTTTGTTCAACAAATTTAAGTAGATAACTCATCAGTTGTTTGCATCAGAGCGACAATTTTTGAGATAGTTATTAAAACTGTTTAAAGGTTGTCAAACGTTGTTTCTCGTTGTATATCCTTTAATTCTAGAGTTAAATTGATAAATAACGTGTACGAATTTGTTTAACGCATTTGTTTTGGTTACTCGACGTCTCCGTTCTCGTGTAGCCTACATATTGCGTTTTTTTTTTACTTTGCTTACCGGGCTAAAGGTTAGCATACTTAAAATACGTAAGTCGTTTTGTTCAACAAATTTAAGTAGATAACTCATCAGTTGTTTGCATCAGAGCGACAATTTTTGAGATAGTTATTAAAACTGTTTAAAGGTTGTCAAACGTTGTTTCTCGTTGTACATCCTTTAATTTTAGAGTTAAATTGATAAATAACGTGTACGAATTTGTTTAACGCATTTGTTTTGGTTACTCGACGTCTCCGTTCTCGTGTAGCCTACATATTGCGTTTTTTTTTTAATTTGCTTACCGGGCTAAAGGTTAGCATGCTTAAAATACGTAAGTCGTTTTGTTCAACAAATTTAAGTAGATAACTCATCAGTTGTTTGCATCAGAGCGACAATTTTTGAGATAGTTATTAAAACTGTTTAAAGGTTGTCAAACGTTGTTTCTCGTTGTACATCCTTTAATTCTTGAGTTAAATTGATAAATAACGTGTACGAATTTGTTTAACGCAATTGTTTTGGTTACTCGACGTCTCCGTTCTCGTGTAGCCTACATATTGCGTTTTTTTTTTAATTTGCTTACCGGGCTAAAGATTAGCATGCTTAAGATACGTAAGTCGTTTTGTTCAACAAATTTAAGTAGACAACTCATCAGTTGTTTGCATCAGAGCGACAATTTTTGAGATAGTTATTAAAACTGTTTAAAGGTTGTCAAACGTTGTTTCTCGTTGTATATCCTTTAATTCTAATGTTAAATTGATAAATAACGTGTACGAATTTGTTTAACGCATTTGTTTTGGTTACTCGACGTCTCCGTTCTCGTGTAGCCTATATATTGCGTTTTTTTTTTAATTTGCTTACCGGGCTAAAGGTTAGCATGCTTAAAATACGTAAGTCGTTTATTCAACAAATTTAAGTAGATAACTCATCAGTTGTTTGCATCAGAGCGACAATTTTTGAGATAGTTATTAAAACTGTTTAATGGTTGTCAAACGTTGTTTCTCGTTGTATATCCATTAATTCTAATTTTAAATTGATAAATAACGTGTACGAATTTGTTTAACGCATTTGTTTTGGTTACTCGACGTCTCCGTTCTCGTGTAGCCTACATATTGCGTTTTTTTTTTAATTTGCTTACCGGGCTAAAGGTTAGCATGTTTAAAATACGTAAGTTGTTTTGTTCAACAAATTTAAGTAGATAACTCATCAGTTGTTTGCATCAGAGCGACAATTTTTGAGATAGTTATTAAAACTGTTTAAAGGTTGTCAAACGTTGTTTCTCGTTGTACATCCTTTAATTCTAGAGTTAAATTGATAAATAACGTGTACGAATTTGTTTAACGCATTTGTTTTGGTTACTCGACGTCTCCGTTCTCGTGTAGCCTACATATTGCGTTTTTTTTTTAATTTGCTTACCGGGCTAAAGGTTAGCATGCTTAAAATACGTAAGTCGTTTTGCTCAACAAATTTAAGTAGATAACTCATCAGTTGTTTACATCAGAGCGACAATTTTTGAGATAGTTATTAAAACTGTTTAAAGGTTGTCAAACGTTGTTTCTCGTTGTACATCCTTTAATTCTAGAGTTAAATTGATAAATAACGTGTACGAATTTGATTAACGCATTTGTTTTGGTTACTCGACGTCTCCGTTCTCGTGTAGCCTACATATTGCGTTTTTTTTTATAATTTGCTTACCGGGCTAAAGGTTAGCATGCTTAAAATACGTAGGTCGTTTTGTTCAACAAATTTAAGTAGATAACTCATCAGTTGTTTGCATCAGAGCGACAATTTTTGAGATAGTTATTAAAACTGTTTAAAGGTTGTCAAACGTTGTTTCTCGTTGTATATCCTTTAATTCTAGAGTTAAATTGAAAAATAAAGTGTACGAATTTGTTTAACGCATTTGTTTTGGTTACTCGACGTCTCCGTTCTCGTGTAGCCTACATTTGCATTTTTTTTTTTAATTTGCTTACCGGGCTAAAGGTTAGCATGCTTAAAATACGTAAGTCGTTTAGTTCAACAAATTTAAGTAGATAACTCATTAGTTGTTTGCATCAGAGCGACAATTTTTGAGATAGTTATTAAAACTGTTTAAAGGTTGTCAAACGTTGTTTCTCGTTGTACATCCTTTAATTCTAGAGTTAAATTGATAAATAACGTGTACGAATTTGTTTAACGCATTTGTTTTGGTTACTCGACGTCTCCGTTCTCGTGTAGCCTACATATTGCGTTTTTTTTTAATTTGCTTACCGGGCTAAAGGTTAGCATGCTTAAAATATGTAAGTCGTTTTGTTCAACAAATTTAAGTAGATAACTCATCAGTTGTTTGCATCAGAGCGACAATTTTTGAGATAGTTATTAAAACTGTTTAAAGGTTGTCAAACGTTGTTTCTCGTTGTATATCCTTTAATTCTAATGTTAAATTGATAAATAACGTGTACGAATTTGTTTAACGCTTTTGTTTTGGTTACTCGACGTCTCCGTTCTCGTGTAGCCTACATATTGCGTTTTTTTTTTAATTTGCTTACTGGGCTAAAGGTTAGCATGCTTAAAATACGTAAGTCGTTTTGTTCAACAAATTTAAGTAGATAACTCATCAGTTGTTTGCATCAGAGCGAACATTTTTGAGATAGTTATTAAAACTGTTTAAAGGTTGTCAAACGTTGTTTCTCGTTGTACATCCTTTAATTCTAGAGTTAAATTGATAAATAACGTGTACGAATTTGTTTAACGCATTTGTTTTGGTTACTCGACGTCTCCGTTCTCGTGTAGCCTACATATTGCGTTTTTTTTTTAAATTGCTTACCGGGCTAAAGGTTAGCATGCTTAAAATACGTAAGTCGTTGCTCAGTAATGCTCAGTAACACCTTTCGTTTGATACCCATATCGTACAAACATTCTAGAGTCACCTCTGGCCCACCCTAATGGCGATATTTCGAAAAGGCGTCCACCTATAGACCTAATGTCCACTCCCTCTTAAAATGCTCAGTAACACCTTTCGTTTGATACCCATATCGTGCAAACATTCTAGAGTCACCCCTGGCCCACCCTATTGGCGATGTCTCGAAAAGGCCACCTATAGACCTAATGCCCACTCCCTCTTAAAATGCTCAGTAACACATTTCGTTTGATACCCATATCGTACAAACATTCTAGAGTCCCCCTGGCCCACCCTAATGGCGATATCTCGAAAAGGCGTCCACCTATAGACCTAATGCCCACTCCCTCTTAAAATGCTCAGTCACACCTTTCGTTTGATACCCATATCGTACAAACATTCTAGAGTCACCCTTGGTCCACCTTTATGGCGATATCTCGAAAAGGCGTCCACCTATAGACCTAATGCCCACTCCCTCTTAAAATGCTCAGTAACACCTTTCGTTTGATACCCATATCGTACAAACATTCTAGAGTCACCCTTGGTCCACCTTTATGGCGATATCTCGAAAAGGCGTCCACATATAGAACTAAGGATTACTCCCTTTTAAAATACCCATTACCACCTTTCATTTGATACCCATATCGTACAAACACATTCTAGAGTCACCCCTGGCCCACCCTAATAACGATATCTCGAAAAGGCGTCCACTTATAGACCTAATGCCCACTCCCTCTTAAAATGCTCAGTAACACCTTTCGTTTGATACCCATATCGTACAAACATTCTAGAGTCACCCTTGGTCCACCTTTATGGCGATATATCGAAAAGGCGTCCACCTATAGAACTAAGGATTACTCCCTTTTAAGATACTCATTACCATCTTTCATTTGATACCCATATCATACAAACACATTCTAGAGTCACCCCTGGCCCACCCTAATGGCGGCATTTCGAAAAGGCGTCCACCTATAGACCTATTGCCCACTCCCTCTTAAAATGCTCAGTAACACTTTTCGTTTTATACACATATCGTACAAACATTCTAGAGTCACCCCTGGCCCACCCTAATGGCAATATCTCGAAAAGGCGTCCACCTATAGACCTAATGCCCACTCCCTCTTAAAATGCTCAGTAACACCTTTCATTTGATTCCCATATCGTACAAACACATTCTAGAGACACCCCTGGTCCACCTTTATGGCGATATCTCGAAACGGCGGCCACCTATGGACTAAGGATCACTCCTTTTCAAAATACTCATTAACAGCTTTCCTTTGATACCCATATCGTACAAACATATTCTAGAGTCACCCCTGGTCCACCTTTATGGCGATTTCTCGAAAAGGCGTTCACCTATAGAACTAAAGCCCATTCCCTTTTAAAATACTCATTACCACCTTTCATTTGATACCCATATCCTACAAACACATTCTAGAGTCACCCCTGGTCCACCTTAATGGCGATATCTCGAAAGGGCGTCCACCGATAGACCTAAGGCCCACTCCCTCTTAAAATGCTCAGTAACACCTTTCATTTGATACCCATATCGTACAAACAAATTCTAGAGTCAGCCCTGGTCCACCTTTATGGCGATATTCCTAAATGGCGTCCATCCATAGAACTATGGCCTACTCTCTCTTAAAATACTCTTTAATACCTTCCATTTGATACACATGTCATACAACCACATTCCAAGGTTACCCTAGGTTCATTTTCCTACATGGTGATTTTCCTTATTTTGTCTCCATAGCTCTCAACTGAGTATGTAATGTTCGGTTACACCCGAACTTAGCCTTTCTTACTTGTTTTTTTTAATTTGCTTACCGGGCTAAAGGTTAGCATGCTTAAAATATGTAAGTCGTTTTGTTCAACAAATTTGAGTAGATAACTCATCAGTTGTTTGCATCAGAGCGACAATTTTTGAGATAGTTATTAAAACTGTTTAAAGGTTGTTAAACGTTGTTTCTCGTTGTATATCCTTTAATTCTAATGTTAAATTGATAAATAAAGTGTACGAATTTGTTTAACGCATTTGTTTTGGTTACTCGACGTCTCCGTTCTCGTGTAGCCTACATATTGCGTTTTTTTTTAAATTGCTTACCGGGCTAAAGGTTAGCATGCTTAAAATATGTAAGTCGTTTTGTTCAACAAATTTAGGTAGATAACTCATCAGTTGTTTGCATCAGAGCGACAATTTTTGAGATAGTTATTAAAACTGTTTAAAGGTTGTCAAACGTTGTTTCTCGTTGTATATCCTTTAATTCTAGAGTTAAATTGATAAATAACGTGTACGAATTTGTTTAACGCATTTGTTTTGGTTACTCGACGTCTCCGTTCTCGTGTAGTCTACATATTGCGTTTTTTTTTAATTTGCTTACCGGGCTAAAGGTTAGCATGCTTAAAATACGTAAGTCGTTTTGTTCAACAAATTTAAGTAGATAACTCATCAGTTGTTTGCATCAGAGCGACAATTTTTGAGATAGTTATTAAAACTGTTTAAAGGTTGTCACACGTTGTTTCTCGTTGTATATCCTTTAATTCTAGAGTTAAATTGATAAATAAAGTGTACGAATTTGTTTAACGCATTTGTTTTGGTTACTCGACGTCTCCGTTCTCGTGTAGCCTACATATTGCGTTTTTTTTTTAATTTGCTTACCGGGCTAAAGGTTAGCATGCTTAAAATACGTAAGACGTTTTGTTCAACAAATTTAAGTAGATAACTCATCAGTTGTTTGCATCAGAGCGAAAATTTTTGAGATAGTTATTAAAACTGTTTAAAGGTTGTCAAACGTTGTTTCTCGTTGTATATCCTTTAATTCTATAGTTAAATTGATAAATAACGTGTACGAATTTGTTTAACGCATTTTTTTTGGTTACTCGACGTCTCCGTTCTCGCGTAGCCTACATATTGCGTTTTTTTTTTTAATTTGCTTACCGGGCTAAAGGTTAGCATGCTTAAAATACGTAAGTCGTTTTGTTCAACAAATTTAAGTAGATAACTCATCAGTTGTTAACATCAGGGCGACAATTTTTGAGATAGTTATTAAAACTGTTTAAAGGTTGTCAAACGTTGTTTCTCGTTGTATATCCTTTAATTCTAGAGTTAAATTGATAAATAACGTGTACGAATTTGTTTAACGCATTTGTTTTGGTTACTCGACGTCTCCGTTCTCATGTAGCCTACATATTGCGTTTTTTTTTAATTTGCTTACCGGGCTAAAGGTTAGCATGCATAAAATACGTAAGTCGTTTTGTTCAACAAATTTAAGTAGATAACTCATCAGTTGTTTGCATCAGAGCGACAATTTTTGAGGTAGTTATTAAAACTGTTTAAAGGTTGTCAAACGTTGTTTCTCGTTGTATATCCTTTAATTCTAGAGTTAAATTGATAAATAACGTGTACGAATTTGTTTAACGCATTTGTTTTGGTTACTCGACGTCTCCGTTCTCGTGTAGCCTACATATTGCATTTTTTTTTTAATTTGCTTACCGGGCTAAAGGTTAGCATGCTTAAAATACGTAAGTCGTTTTGTTCAACAAATTTAAGTAGATAACTCATCAGTTGTTTCCATCAGAGCGACAATTTTTGAGATAGTTATTAAAACTGTTTAAAGGTTGTCAAGCGATGTTTCTCGTTGTATATCCTTTAATTCTAGAGTTAAATTGATAAATAACGTGTACGAATTTGTTTAACGCATTTGTTTTGGTTACTCGACGTCTCCGTTCTCGTGTAGCCTACATATTGCGTTTTTTTTTTAATTTGCTTACCGGGCTAAAGGTTAGCATGCTTAAAATACGTAAGTCGTTTTGTTCAACAAATTTAGGTAGATAACTCATCACTTGTTTGCATCAGAGCGACAATTTTTGAGATAGTTATTAAAACTGTTTAAAGGTTGTCAAACGTTGTTTCTCGTTGTACATCCTTTAATTCTAGAGTTAAATTGATAAATAACGTGTACGAATTTGTTTAACGCATTTGTTTTGGTTACTCGACGTCTCCGTTCTCGTGTAGCCTACATATTGCGTTTTTTTTTTTAATTTGCTTACCGGGCTAAAGGTTAGCATGCTTAAAATACGCAGGTCGTTTTGTTCATCAAATTTAAGTAGATAACTCATCAGTTGTTTGCATCAGAGCGACAATTTTTGAGATAGTTATTAAAACTGTTTAAAGGTTGTCAAACGTTGTTTCTCGTTGTTTATCCTTTAATTCTAGAGTTAAATTGATAAATAACGTGTACGAATTTGTTTAACGCATTTGTTTTGGTTACTCGACGTCTCCGTTCTCGCGTAGCCTACATATTGCGTTTTTTTTTTAATTTGCTTACCGGGCTAAAGGTTAGCATGCTTAAAATACGTAAGTCGTTTTGTTCAACAAATTTAAGTAGATAACTCATCAGTTGTTTGCATCAGAGCGACAATTTTTGAGATAGTTATTAAAACTGTTTAAAGGTTGTCAAACGTTGTTTCTCGTTGTACATCCTTTAATTCTAGAGTTAAATTGATAAATAACGTGTACGAATTTGTTTAACGCATTTGTTTTGGTTACTCGACGTCTCCGTTCTCGTGTAGCCAACATATTGCGTTTTTTTTTTAATGTGCTTACCGGGCTAAAGGTTAGCATGCTTAAAATACGTAAGTCGTTTTGTTCAACAAATTTAAGTAGATAACTCATCAGTTGTTTGCATCAGAGCGACAATTTTTGAGATAGTTATTAAAACTGTTTAAAGGTTGTCAAACGTTGTTTCTCGTTGTACATCCTTTAATTCTAGAGTTAAATTGATAAATAACGTGTACGAATTTGTTTAACGCATTTGTTTTGGTTACTCGACGTCTCCGTTCTCGTGTAGCCTACATATTGCGTTTTTTTTTAATTTGCTTACCGGGCTAAAGGTTAGCATGTTTAAAATACGTAAGTCGTTTTGTTCAACAAATTTGAGTAGATAACTCAGCAGTTGTTTGCATCAGAGCGACAATTTTTGAGATAGTTATTAAAACTATTTAAAGGTTGTCAAACGATGTTTCTCGTTGTATATCCTTTAATTCTAGAGTTAAATTGATAAATAACGTGTACGAATTTGTTTAACGCATTTGTTTTGGTTACTCGACGTCTCCGTTCTCGTGTAGCCTACATATGGCGTTTTTTTTTTAATTTGCTTACCGGGCTAAAGGTTAGCATGCTTAAAATACGTAAGTCGTTTTGTTCAACAAATTTAAGTAGATAACTCATCAGTTGTTTGCATCAGAGCGACAATTTTTGAGATAGTTATTAAAACTGTTTAAAGGTTGTCAAACGTTGTTTCTCGTTGTATATCCTTTAATTCTAGAGTTAAATTGATAAATAACGTGTACGAATTTGTTTAACGCATTTGTTTTGGTTACTCGACGTCTCCGTTCTCGTGTAGCCTACATATTGCGTTTTTTTTTTTAATTTGCTTACCGGGCTAAAGGTTAGCATGCTTAAAATACGTAAGTCGTTTTGTTCAACAAATTTAAGTAGATAACTCATCAGTTGTTTGCATCAGAGCGACAATTTTTGAGATAGTTATTAAAACTGTTTAAAGGTTGTCAAACGTTGTTTCTCGTTGTATATCCTTTAATTCTAGAGTTAAATTGATAAATAACGTGTACGAATTTGTTTAACGCATTTGTTTTGGTTACTCGACGTCTCCGTTCTCGTGTAGCCTACATATTGCGTTTTTTTTTTTAATTTGCTTACCGGGCTAAAGGTTAGCATGCTTAAAATACGTAAGTCGTTTTGTTCAACAAATTTAAGTAGATAACTCATCAGTTGTTTCCATCAGAGCGACAATTTTTGAGATAGTTATTAAAACTGTTTAAAGGTTGTCAAGCGATGTTTCTCGTTGTATATCCTTTAATTCTAGAGTTAAATTGATAAATAACGTGTACGAATTTGTTTAACGCATTTGTTTTGGTTACTCGACGTCTCCGTTCTCGTGTAGCCTACATATTGCGTTTTTTTTTTAATTTGCTTACCGGGCTAAAGGTTAGCATGCTTAAAATACGTAAGTCGTTTTGTTCAACAAATTTAAGTAGATAACTCATCACTTGTTTGCATCAGAGCGACAATTTTTGAGATAGTTATTAAAACTGTTTAAAGGTTGTCAAACGTTGTTTCTCGTTGTACATCCTTTAATTCTAGAGTTAAATTGATAAATAACGTGTACGAATTTGTTTAACGCATTTGTTTTGGTTACTCGACGTCTCCGTTCTCGTGTAGCCTACATATTGCGTTTTTTTTTTTTAATTTGCTTACCGGGCTAAAGGTTAGCATGCTTAAAATACGCAGGTCGTTTTGTTCATCAAATTTAAGTAGATAACTCATCAGTTGTTTGCATCAGAGCGACAATTTTTGAGATAGTTATTAAAACTGTTTAAAGGTTGTCAAACGTTGTTTCTCGTTGTTTATCCTTTAATTCTAGAGTTAAATTGATAAATAACGTGTACGAATTTGTTTAACGCATTTGTTTTGGTTACTCGACGTCTCCGTTCTCGCGTAGCCTACATATTGCGTTTTTTTTTTAATTTGCTTACCGGGCTAAAGGTTAGCATGCTTAAAATACGTAAGTCGTTTTGTTCAACAAATTTGAGTAGATAACTCAGCAGTTGTTTGCATCAGAGCGACAATTTTTGAGATAGTTATTAAAACTGTTTAAAGGTTGTCAAACGTTGTTTCTCGTTGTATATCCTTTAATTCTAGAGTTAAATTGATAAATAACGTGTACGAATTTGTTTAACGCATTTGTTTTGGTTACTCGACGTCTCCGTTCTCGTGTAGCCTACATATTGCGTTTTTTTTTTTAATTTGCTTACCGGGCTAAAGGTTAGCATGCTTAAAATACGTAAGTCGTTTTGTTCAACAAATTTAAGTAGATAACTCATCAGTTGTTTGCATCAGAGCGACAATTTTTGAGATAGTTATTAAAACTGTTTAAAGGTTGTCAAACGTTGTTTCTCGTTGTATATCCTTTAATTCTAGAGTTAAATTGATAAATAACGTGTACGAATTTGTTTAACGCATTTGTTTTGGTTACTCGACGTCTCCGTTCTCGTGTAGCCTACATATGGCGTTTTTTTTTTAATTTGCTTACCGGGCTAAAGGTTAGCATGCTTAAAATACGTAAGTCGTTTTGTTCAACAAATTTAAGTAGATAACTCATCAGTTGTTTGCATCAGAGCGACAATTTTTGAGATAGTTATTAAAACTGTTTAAAGGTTGTCAAACGTTGTTTCTCGTTGTACATCCTTTAATTCTAGAGTTAAATTGATAAATAACGTGTACGAATTTGTTTAACGCATTTGTTTAGGTTACTCGACGTCTCCGTTCTCGTGTAGCCTACATATGGCGTTTTTTTTTAATTTGCTTACCGGGCTAAAGGTTAGCATGCTTAAAATACGTAAGTCGTTTTGTTCAACAAATTTAAGTAGATAACTCATCAGTTGTTTGCATCAGAGCGACAATTTTTGAGATAGTTATTAAAACTGTTTAAAGGTTGTCAAACGTTGTTTCTCGTTGTACATCCTTTAATTCTAGAGTTAAATTGATAAATAACGTGTACGAATTTGTTTAACGCATTTGTTTTGGTTACTCGACGTCTCCGTTCTCGTGTAGCCTACATATTGCGTTTTTTTTTAATTTGCTTACCGGGCTAAAGGTTAGCATGTTTAAAATACGTAAGTCGTTTTGTTCAACAAATTTGAGTAGATAACTCAGCAGTTGTTTGCATCAGAGCGACAATTTTTGAGATAGTTATTAAAACTATTTAAAGGTTGTCAAACGATGTTTCTCGTTGTATATCCTTTAATTCTAGAGTTAAATTGATAAATAACGTGTACGAATTTGTTTAACGCATTTGTTTTGGTTACTCGACGTCTCCGTTCTCGTGTAGCCTACATATGGCGTTTTTTTTTAATTTGCTTACCGGGCTAAAGGTTAGCATGTTTAAAATACGTAAGTCGTTTTGTTCAACAAATTTGAGTAGATAACTCAGCAGTTGTTTCCATCAGAGCGACAATTTTTGAGATAGTTATTAAAACTGTTTAAAGTTTGTCAAACGTTGTTTCTCGTTGTATATCCTTTAATTCTAGAGTTAAATTGATAAATAACGTGTACGAATTTGTTTAACGCATTTGTTTTGGTTACTCGACGTCTCCGTTCTCGTGTAGCCTACATATTGCGTTTTTTTTTTAATTTGCTTACCGGGCTAAAGGTTAGCATGCTTAAAATACGTAAGTCGTTTTGTTCAACAAATTTAAGTAGATAACTCATCAGTTGTTTGCATCAGAGCGACAATTTTTGAGATAGTTATTAAAACTGTTTAAAGGTTGTCAAACGTTGTTTCTCGTTGTACATCCTTTAATTCTAGAGTTAAATTGATAAATAACGTGTACGAATTTGTTTAACGCATTTGTTTTGGTTACTCGACGTCTCCGTTCTCGTGTAGCCTACATATTGCGTTTTTTTTTTAATTTGCTTACCGGGCTAAAGGTTAGCATGTTTAAAATACGTAAGTCGTTTTGTTCAACAAATTTGAGTAGATAACTTAGCAGTTGTTTGCATCAGAGCGACAATTTTTGAGATAGTTATTAAAACTATTTAAAGGTTGTCAAACGATGTTTCTCGTTGTATATCCTTTAATTCTAGAGTTAAATTGATAAATAACGTGTACGAATTTGTTTAACGCATTTGTTTTGGTTACTCGACGTCTCCGTTCTCGTGTAGCCTACATATGGCGTTTTTTTTTTAATTTGCTTACCGGGCTAAAGGTTAGCATGCTTAAAATACGTAAGTCGTTTTGTTCAACAAATTTAAGTAGATAACTCATCAGTTGTTTGCATCAGAGCGACAATTTTTGAGATAGTTATTAAAACTGTTTAAAGGTTGTCAAACGTTGTTTCTCGTTGTATATCCTTTAATTCTAGAGTTAAATTGATAAATAACGTGTACGAATTTGTTTAACGCATTTGTTTTGGTTACTCGACGTCTCCGTTCTCGTGTAGCCTACATATTGCGTTTTTTTTTTTAATTTGCTTACCGGGCTAAAGGTTAGCATGCTTAAAATACGTAAGTCGTTTTGTTCAACAAATTTAAGTAGATAACTCATCAGTTGTTTGCATCAGAGCGAAAATTTTTGAGATAGTTATTAAAACTGTTTAAAGGTTGTCAAACGTTGTTTCTCGTTGTATATCCTTTAATTCTAGAGTTAAATTGATAAATAACGTGTACGAATTTGTTTAACGCATTTGTTTTGGTTACTCGACGTCTCCGTTCTCGTGTAGCCTACATATTGCATTTTTTTTTTAATTTGCTTACCGGGCTAAAGGTTAGCATGCTTAAAATACGTAAGTCGTTTTGTTCAACAAATTTAAGTAGATAACTCATCAGTTGTTTGCATCAGAGCGACAATTTTTGAGATAGTTATTAAAACTGTTTAAAGGTTGTCAAACGTTGTTTCTCGTTGTATATCCTTTAATTCTAATGTTAGATTGATAAATAACGCGTACGAATTTGTTTAACGCATTTGTTTTGGTTACTCGACGTCTCCGTTCTCGTGTAGCCTACATATTGCGTTTTTTTTTTAATTTGCTTACCGGGCTAAAGGTTAGCATGCTTAAAATACGTAAGTCGTTTTGTTCAACAAATTTGAGTAGATAACTCATCAGTTGTTTGCATCAGAGCGACAATTTTTGAGATAGTTATTAAAACTGTTTAAAGGTTGTCAAACGTTGTTTCTCGTTGTATATCCTTTAATTCTAGAGTTAAATTGATAAATAACGTGTACGAATTTGTTTAACGCATTTGTTTTGGTTACTCGACGTCTCCGTTCTCGTGTAGCCTACATATTGCGTTTTTTTTTTTAATTTGCTTACCGGGCTAAAGGTTAGCATGCTTAAAATACGTAAGTCGTTTTGTTCAACAAATTTGAGTAGATAACTCATCAGTTGTTTGCATCAGAGCGACAATTTTTGAGATAGTTATTAAAACTGTTTAAAGGTTGTCAAACGTTGTTTCTCGTTGTATATCCTTTAATTCTAGAGTTAGATTGATAAATAACGTGTACGAATTTGTTTAACGCATTTGTTTTGGTTACTCGACGTCTCCGTTCTCGTGTAGGCTACATATTGCGTGTTTTTTTTAATTTGCTTACCGGGCTAAAGGTTAGCATGCTTAAAATACGTAAGTCGTTTTGTTCAACAAATTTAAGTAGAAAACTCATCAGTTGTTTGCATCAGAGCGACAATTTTTGAGATAGTTATTAAAACTGTTTAAAGGTTGTCAAACGTTGTTTCTCGTTGTATATCCTTTAATTTTAGAGTTAAATTGATAAATAACGTGTACGAATTTGTTTAACGCATTTGTTTTGGTTACTCGACGTCTCCGTTCTCGTGTAGCCTACATATTGCGTTTCTTTTTTTAATTTGCTTACCGGGCTAAATGTTAGCATGTTTAAAATACGTAAGTCGTTTTGTTCAACAAATTTAAGTAGATAACTCATCAGTTGTTTGCATCAGAGCGACAATTTTTGAGATAGTTATTAAAACTGTTTAAAGGTTGTCAAACGTTGTTTCTCGTTGTATATCCTTTAATTCTAGAGTTAAATTGATAAATAACGTGTACGAATTTGTTTAACGCATTTGTTTTGGTTACTCGACGTCTCCGTTCTCGTGTAGCCTACATATGGCGTTTTTTTTTTTAATTTGCTTACCGGGCTAAAGGTTAGCATGCTTAAAATACGTAAGTCGTTTTGTTCAACAAATTTAAGTAGATAACTCATCAGTTGTTTGCATCAGAGCGACAATTTTTGAGATAGTTATTAAAACTGTTTAAAGGTTGTCAAACGTTGTTTCTCGTTGTATATCCTTTAATTCTAGAGTTAAATTGATAAATAACGTGTACGAATTTGTTTAACGCATTTGTTTTGGTTACTCGACGTCTCCGTTCTCGTGTAGCCTACATATTGCGTTTTTTTTTAATTTGCTTACCGGGCTAAAGGTTAGCATGCTTAAAATACGTAAGTCGTTTTGTTCAACAAATTTAAGTAGATAACTCATCAGTTGTTTGCATCAGAGCGAAAATTTTTGAGATAGTTATTAAAACTGTTTAAAGGTTGTCAAACGTTGTTTCTCGTTGTATATCCTTTAATTCTAGAGTTAAATTGATAAATAACGTGTACGAATTTGTTTAACGCATTTGTTTTGGTTACTCGACGTCTCCGTTCTCGTGTAGCCTACATAATGCGTTTTTTTTTTAATTTGCTTACCGGGCTAAAGGTTAGCATGCTTAAAATACGTAAGTCGTTTTGTTCAACAAATTTAAGTAGATAACTCATCAGTTGTTTGCATCAGAGCGACAATTTTTGAGATAGTGATTAAAACTGTTTAAAGGTTGTCAAACGTTGTTTCTCGTTGTATATCCTTTAATTCTAATGTTAGATTGATAAATAACGTGTACGAATTTGTTTAACGAATTTGTTTTGGTTAATCGACGTCTCCGTTCTCGTGTAGCCTACATATTGCGTTTTTTTTTTAAATTTGCTTACCGGGCTAAAGATTAGCATGCTTAAAATACGTAAGTCGTTTTGTTCAACAAATTTGAGTAGATAACTCATCAGTTGTTTGCATCAGAGCGACAATTTTCGAGATAGTTATTAAAACTGTTTAAAGGTTGTCAACGTTGTTTCTCGTTGTATATCCTTTAATTCTAGAGTTAAATTGATAAATAACGTGTACGAATTTGTTTAACGCATTTGTTTGGGTTACTCGACGTCTCCGTTCTCGTGTAGCCTACATATTGCGTTTTTTTTTTTAATTTGCTTACCGGGCTAAAGGTTAGCATGCTTAAAATACGTAAGTCGTTTTGTTCAACAAATTTGAGTAGATAACTCATCAGTTGTTTGCATCAGAGCGACAATTTTTGAGATAGTCAAACGATGTTTTCTCGTTGTATATCCTTTAATTTGTCAGGAATGTCCAAATGGATTAAAATGAATAGTCTCACCACGTTTATAAAAGTAATACATGTATTTGTTTATTTAATTAACAAAAGGTTTAGGTTAAATTATAATTCAAATGTTAAGGAAATTGATTGTACCACGTAACTACCGTTCTGCTTCACAGTCACCAGCGAATGCCCCTCAATGCTCTCACACGCAAACTGTCGGTGACAGCTCGGCCTTTCCTGACATTTCGTCCTGCATGGACGAATCATCGTCGTCGTCCGTCCATACCATCAAGTTCAGGAATCAATGCACACCACGGTTTTATGTGATCCACACTACATATGTTGCAATAACGTCTTTGTGTATGTGTTGAGTCTGGTAGATCTTCAATAATATATCTGTCGTAGTTAAGTACTTTCGTAACAATATATGGTCCTTTAAATGCGGGATCCAGCTTATGGGAGAGACCTGTTGCATTTGGAACATGATCAATGACCACTAAGTCGCCAACATCATATTTCTTTGGAGTTTGGTGTCTTTTGTCATAACGCTCTTTCCACTTATGTCTCTCTGCCATTATATTGTTTGCTGCTTCATCACGTTTCACCTCGATATCTGGATTACCCTTATCATCATCGTTTATAGCTTGTATCATTCGGTTGTATGTTACATCTCTGGGATTGAAATAAAACACAAGTTCATTAGGCGTGTATTTTGTTACCTCATTACGTTGGGAATTAATCGTCCATTGAATGTTTGGAAGCATTTTATCCCATGTTTTGGCCGTTTCGCTCATACATTTCAAAGCGTTGATAACTGTTTTATTTACGCGTTCGGCCTGTCCGTTAGCTCTCGGTGTTCGTACTGCAGTTTTGTTGTGTTGAATACCATGATTGGAAATGAATTCTTCAAATTGCCTCGAAGTGAACGCCGTACCTCGATCTGATGTTATTTTAAGTGGTTGACCAAAAATGGCCATGATTTCTTCTAGTGCTTTTACGACTGGTTCAGTTTTCGTAGTTCTGACTGCCTTTAGGATTACGTACTTACTGAATCCGCATACAACTACTAATATGTACGAAAACCCAGATTTGCTGCGTTGGAATGGACCCACATGATCAATAAAAATGTGCCTAAATGGGATCGGCAACACATCGCTTACGTGCAATTGGCTTTGCGGTTTACCTCCCGTCATTTTCTTTAAGCAACACTCTTCACAAGCTGCTATGTATGCTTTGACATACCTCCTCATGCGTGGAAACCAAAAATGTTTGCATAGTCGCTGTAATGTTTTTTCTAAAGAAAAATGTCCAGAGTCATCATGACATGACTTAACAACTCGCCATCTTACTGCCTTTGGTACTGCTAATTTCATTTCGCCCTTAGCTTTTCTAAATAATCTACTGTTATGCATCGTATAATCGGTTTTCATTTGCTTAATTGTAGCTTCATCTGCCGTTTCTTTTACTGTAATTATATCGCTTATTCGTTTTAAATTTTCATCTTGGAGTTGCATTGAGTAAATCCAATCATCCATCGTATTGCCTCGGTTAAGTTTCAATACCTTTTCTGCAACAGTGTTTGTACCTTTCGATATTTCAACAGGCGCTCGACTAAGTGAGTCTGCGGGCTGCTTTTTAGACCCAGGTCGATATGTACATGTAAAATCAAATTCTTGTAGTTTTAGCCACCATCTGGCAATGCGCGGCTTCAACGCTGTAGTGGACTTAGTTGTTGCAATTGCATTGCAGTCCGTTCGTACAACAAATGGAGTACCGACTAAATAAACTCGTAATCGTTCAAGCGTCTCTACGATCGCCAATACTTCTAATTCATGTGATGGATACGTAGACTCAGCTGCATTACATCGTCTGCTGTAATAGTGTACCGGCTTCCAATCCTCGCCTTCTAGCTGCAACAACACTCCAGATAGCCCTATGGAACTAGCGTCGGTGTGTACTTCGTGGCTCTTTGTTACGTCAAACAAAACTAACACCGGCTGAGTGCAAAGTGCATGTTTTAATTTTTCAAAAGCTATGGCATGTTCGTCTGTCCACACGAATGTTTGTGCTTTCTTTAGTAACGTTGTTAGCGGCATAACGGTACTAGCATAATCTGGTATAAACTTTCTGAAAAACCCTGTTAAGCCAAGGAATCGACGGACTTCACTTACATTAGTGGGTTGAGGAAAAGCTTTAATTGATTTTGTTTTCTCTTCACCAGGCTTAATACCATCTTGGCTTACGACATGGCCTAAGAATTTAACATTTCTTGACATAAAAGTACATTTACTTGGTTTTAGCGTGAGACCAGCATTTCGTACTGCATCCAAAAACTCGGCTAGGACATCAATACCTTCACTAACATTCTTTGTTGCAATTATAACCTCATCAACGTAGCTTATAATTTTATCTCGGTTTCTCAAACCACGTACAAGTTGAATAATCATCTCCTGAAAGACCATTGGTGCATTTCGCAGTCCAAATGGCATTACATTATACTCATATAATCCCTCAGGCGTCAAAAACGCTGTGAACTTCTTGCTCTCCTCATGTAATGGAATTTGATAATATGCTGCAGTCATATCAAGGGTGGTAAAAAACCGTATTACCTCCAAGCTTTGACAACTGCTCTTCTACTATTGGCATTGGGAATTGTTTTTTTTATGGTGACCGCATTAAGTGCCCTAAAGTCAACGCACATTCTATCTTCCCCGTTTGACTTCTTCACTATTACAACTGGAGCTGCGTAAGGTGATGAACTCTGACGAATTATATTGTGCTTAAGCAATTCGTCAATTATCGTGGAAAGTACAGGTCTTTGGATAAAAGGTACCTGGTACTGCCTACCTGTAATTGGTTTCTCGGTGCTGACAACGATTTCCATAGTTGTTGTTTTACAACGTCCAAGCTTTCCTAAATCTTCTGCAAAACAATCATCGTATTTTTCTAGTAAATGAAGTACTTCATGCATTTCATCTTTGCTTAATGATACATTAACATTAAAACCCTTTGCCGTATTTTTCTGTATTTGCATATTTCCCGACTGTATAACCAGTGAACAATCTTTTCGACATAAAACATCTCGTCCAATGAACAGATCGTATGGCATAAACTCGTCGGGTACTACATGCAACTTCGTATTCAGTGTGCTGCCTTCTATAACTAATTCTACTTCAATCTCTTCTTTACTTTCAACGCTTGCACCCCCAAATCCCTCTAACTTTCTACCACATACTTTCTTTTCCACATTGGTTGGTACTTTGGATTCGGATATGATTGATGTGTCGCTGCCAGTATCGATAAACGCCGAATACTGGTCACCATTCAGCAAGACACTTGACATTAAAGGTGGATATAAATTTTCACTAACTACCTTTGCAACCGTTGATTTTTCATAGCGGCAAGACTTAGAATCGTGTCCCACTTTGTTACATTTTGCGCATCTTTCCTTTCTTGCAGGCTTTGGACATTTTGCTGCAATGTGTCCATACTCGTTGCAATTAAAACATTTTGTATATTTTTTCTCTGTAGTAACATTTCGTGTTACCTCGTTTACATTTCTATTACCACTATCTGTACCTTTGAACGCACAATATACATTTGCTAAACTATCAAGAGATCGCAATAAATCGTTACATGTTGATAATTTCATTGCCATAAGGGTTCGTGTTAAATTACTGTCATTTAACCCCCCAATAATATATGTATTGATTGATTCTTCATCAACCTTACCTCGCCTACCAATATTTAACATAGCGTAATAGTATTGACTATAAGTTTCATTTGTTCGCCTCTTTCTTCGTGATAATTCCGTGTGCACTTCTGCCGTACACATTGTGAAAGGAAAATCTGTTTGAAATGCTGATACAAAAGCTGACCATTGTTGAAATACGGTTTGTGCATCGAGCCATTCTTTGGCCACCCCTTTCAACTTTGATTGAGCGGCTAACAAAATTTCTTGCTCAGACCATCCGTATGCTTCTCGTAGCTGTATAACTTTATCAGCAAACTGTTTCGATGTTAAACTCCCTTTTAATGGATCAAAATCCGGTAATATTGCGATGATGTCGTGTACTGCACTTCTTTTCCATTCACATTGCGTCATTGGGACTAACAATGGACGAACTGCTATTGGTGTACCATTAAAATCATGTTCCGATGAACTCCTTGGTATTTCAGCGTGAACCTCTGTTGTGGCAGTTGAATGGTTGTCGTGGCAACTTGCTTCTGCTGGAATCGTTGTGGCGTTCGACGGTGTTAACGTTTGCCTTGTCTGTACTGTCACCAAATCGTTTACAGACTTAGCTAGCCCCGCAATAATGCCACGCATTTCTTCCATTTGCTTCTGCATAGCTGTAACTTCGCTGCTTACCTCCAACTCTTCAGCATCAATTTCATCAACGCCGTAAATTTCTGTCAATTTAATAATTTTTGTTGCTTTATTGCCCATTACCGTCGCACCTTGGTTCTGTAGCAATTTGTTGATTTGATCAACCTTTAAAGTGTTTAATTTGATCATTTTTCCCATATTATAGTGCAATTAACTTTTCTGCATGCAATTGTCATCCACAAATATGCAAAAAAAATTGTCTTGCCTCTTTTTTTTCCAGTTCTGCCGAAATTCACTTGTAATCACGTTGGTTTTTCTTGAACGTCTCGCCGTTGTTCAGCCCGTATGGCACACAATAATTCTCCTCAATAGAATTCCAGAACGTTCTTTAATATTGCAGCTATAAACACCACTGCCCCTTTTACGTTGCTCTTAAGCCGTTGCCAAAAACACAAAACAAAAAAAATCTACTCTTGCTTTTGTCTTGTTTTTGTTGTTGCGTTCTCGTCGTTTTATTTGTATCGAAGTCGTTGCAAACACACAAACTAACCTTCTGCTTGTGTTCATACATTCGTTACTTCGATTGTTGATTCTTTTGCGTTTACCTTTTGTTGTGTACGTATACAAAGTCACTTGCCGTTGTAACTTTTCGTATGTAACTGTTGCAAATGATCTCTTAAATATGTTAAGAGACGTTTGAAGCAATTTTGTTTGCTCTTTTTCTTTTTAAACTTATTCGTTGATTCGCTTACTTGTGGTATTTCCCCTCGCTTGTATCGTTGATTGAAAATTCAATTCGTATGTAGGAATGGATGTAAAATATGTTCATATCACTTCTGAGATGTCAGGAATGTCCAAATGGATTAAAATGAATAGTCTCACCACGTTTATAAAAGTAATACATGTATTTGTTTATTTAATTAACAAAAGGTTTAGGTTAAATTATAATTCAAATGTTAAGGAAATTGATTGTACCACGAATTGACTACCGTTCTGCTTCACAGTCAACCAGCGAATGCCCCTCAATGCTCTCACACGCAAACTGTCGGTGACAAATTCTAGAGTTAAATTGATAAATAACGTGTACGAATTTGTTTAACGCATTTGTTTTGGTTACTCGACGTCTCCGTTCTCGTGTAGCCTACATATTGCGTGTTTTTTTTAATTTGCTTACCGGGCTAAAGGTTAGCATGCTTAAAATACGTAAGTCGTTTTGTTCAACAAATTTAAGTGGATAACTCATCAGTTGTTTGCATCAGAGCGACAATTTTTGAGATAGTTATTAAAACTGTTTAAAAGTTGTCAAACGTTGTTTCTCGTTGTATATCCTTTAATTCTAGAGTTAAATTGATAAATAACGTGTACGAATTTGTTTAACGCATTTGTTTTGGTTACTCGACGTCTCCGTTCTCGTGTAGCCTACATATTGCGTGTTTTTTTTAATTTGCTTACCGGGCTAAAGGTTAGCATGCTTAAAATACGTAAGTCGTTTTGTTCAACAAATTTAAGTGGATAACTCATCAGTTGTTTGCATCAGAGCGACAATTTTTGAGATAGTTATTAAAACTGTTTAAAGGTTGTCAAACGTTGTTTCTCGTTGTACATCCTTTAATTCTAGAGTTAAATTGATAACGTGTACGAATTTGTTTAACGCATTTGTTTTGGTTACTCGACCTCTCCGTTCTCGTGTAGCCTACATATTGCGTTTTTTTTTTAATTTGCTTACCGGGCTAAAGGTTAGCATGCTTAAAATACGTAAGTCGTTTTGTTCAACAAATTTAAGTAGATAACTCATCAGTTGTTTGCATCAGAGCGACAATTTTTGAGATAGTTATTAAAACTGTTTAAAGGTTGTCAAACGTTGTTTCTCGTTGTATATCCTTTAATTCTAATGTTAAATTGATAAATAACTTGTACGAATTTGTTTAACGCATTTGTTTTGGTTACTCGACGTCTCCGTTCTCGTGTAGCCTACATATTGCGTTTTTTTTTTTTAATTTGCTTACCGGGCTAAAGGTTAGCATGTTTAAAATACGAAAGTCGTTTTGTTCAACAAATTTAAGTAGATAACTCATCAGTTGTTTGCATCAGAGCGACAATTTTTGAGATAGTCAAACGATGTTTCTCGTTGTATATCCTTTAATTCTAGAGTTAAATTGATAAATAACGTGTACGAATTTGTTTAACGCATTTGTTTTGGTTACTCGACGGCTCCGTTCTCGTGTAGCCTACATATTGCGTTTTTTTTTAATTTGCTTACCGGGCTAAAGGTTAGCATGCTTAAAATACGTAAGTCGTTTTGTTCAACAAATTTGAGTAGATAACTCATCAGTTGTTTGCATCAGAGCGACAATTTTTGAGATAGTTATTAAAACTGTTTAAATGTTGTCAAACGTTGTTTCTCGTTGTATATTCTTTAATTCTAGAGTTAAATTGATAAATAACGTGTACGAATTTGTTTAACGCATTTGTTTTGGTTACTCGACGTCTCCGTTCTCGTGTAGCCCACATATTGCGTTTTTTTTTAATTTGCTTACCGGGCTAAAGGTTAGCATGCTTAAAATACGTAAGTCGTTTTGTTCAACAAATTTGAGTAGATAACTCAGCAGTTGTTTGCATCAGAGCGACAATTTTTGAGAAAGTCAAACGATGTTTCTCGTTGTATATCCTTTAATTCTAGAGTTAAATTGATAAATAACGTGTACGAATTTGTTTAACGCATTTGTTTTGGTTACTCGACGGCTCCGTTCTCGTGTAGCCTACATATTGCGTTTTTTTTTTAATTTGCTTACCGGGCTAAAGGTTAGCATGCTTAAAATACGTAAGTCGTTTTGTTTAACAAATTTAAGTAGATAACTCATCAGTTGTTTGCATCAGAGCGAAAATTTTTGAGATAGTTATTAAAACTGTTTAAAGGTTGTCAAACGTTGTTTCTCGTTGTATATCCTTTAATTCTAGAGTTAAATTGATAAATAACGTGTACGAATTTGTTTAACGCATTTGTTTTGGTTACTCGACGTCTCCGTTCTCGTGTAGCCTACATATTGCGTTTTTTTTTAATTTGCTTACCGGGCTAAAGGTTAGCATGCTTAAAATACGTAAGTCGTTTTGTTCAACAAATTTAAGTAGATAACTCATCAGTTGTTTGCATCAGAGCGACAATTTTTGAGATAGTTATTAAAACTGTTTAAAGGTTGTCAAACGTTGTTTCTCGTTGTATATCCTTTAATTCTAATGTTAGATTGTTAAATAACGTGTACGAATTTGTTTAACGCATTTGTTTTGGTTACTCGACGTCTCCGTTCTCGTGTAGCCTACATATTGCGTTTTTTTTTTTAATGTAATTTAATAAAATACGTAAGTCGTTTTGTTCAACAAATTTGAGTAGATAACTCATCAGTTGTTTGCATCAGAGCGACAATTTTTGAGATAGTTATTAAAACTGTTTAAAGGTTGTCAAACGTTGTTTCTCGTTGTATATCCTTTAATTCTAGAGTTAGATTGATAAATAACGTGTACGAATTTGTTTAACGCATTTGTTTTGGTTACTCGATGTCTCCGTTCTCGTGTAGCCTACATATTGCGTTGTTTTTTTTTTTAATTTGCTTACCGGGCTAAAGGTTAGCATGTTTAAAATACGTAAGTCGTTTTGTTCAACAAATTTAAGTAGATAACTCATCAGTTGTTTGCATCAGAGCGACAATTTTTGAGATAGTCAAACGATGTTTCTCGTTGTATATCCTTTAATTCTAGAGTTAAATTGATAAATAACGTGTACGAATTTGTTTAACGCATTTGTTTTGGTTACTCGACGGCTCCGTTCTCGTGTAGCCTACATATTGCGTTTTTTTTTAATTTGCTTACCGGGCTAAAGGTTAGCATGCTTAAAATACGTAAGTCGTTTTGTTCAACAAATTTGAGTAGATAACTCATCAGTTGTTTGCATCAGAGCGACAATTTTTGAGATAGTTATTAAAACTGTTTAAATGTTGTCAAACGTTGTTTCTCGTTGTATATTCTTTAATTCTAGAGTTAAATTGATAAATAACGTGTACGAATTTGTTTAACGCATTTGTTTTGGTTACTCGACGTCTCCGTTCTCGTGTAGCCCACATATTGCGTTTTTTTTTTAATTTGCTTACCGGGCTAAAGGTTAGCATGCTTAAAATACGTAAATCGTTTTGTTCAACAAATTTGAGTAGATAACTCAGCAGTTGTTTGCACAGAGCGACAATTTTTGAGATAGTCAAACGATGTTTCTCGTTGTATATCCTTTAATTCTAGAGTTAAATTGATAAATAACGTGTACGAATTTGTTTAACGTATTTGTTTTGGTTACTCGACGGCTCCGTTCTCGTGTAGCCTACATATTGCGTTTTTTTTTAATTTGCTTACCGGGCTAAAGGTTAGCATGCTTAAAATACGTAAGTCGTTTTGTTCAACAAATTTAAGTAGATAACTCATCAGTTGTTTGCATCAGAGCGAAAATTTTTGAGATAGTTATTAAAACTGTTTAAAGGTTGTCAAACGTTGTTTCTCGTTGTATATCCTTTAATTCTAGAGTTAAATTGATAAATAACGTGTACGAATTTGTTTAACGCATTTGTTTTGGTTACTCGACGTCTCCGTTCTCGTGTAGCCTACATATTGCGTTTTTTTTTAATTTGCTTACCGGGCTAAAGGTTAGCATGCTTAAAATACGTAAGTCGTTTTGTTCAACAAATTTAAGTAGATAACTCATCAGTTGTTTGCATCAGAGCGACAATTTTTGAGATAGTTATTAAAACTGTTTAAAGGTTGTCAAACGTTGTTTCTCGTTGTATATCCTTTAATTCTAATGTTAGATTGATAAATAACGTGTACGAATTTGTTTAACGCATTTGTTTTGGTTACTCGACGTCTCCGTTCTCGTGTAGCCTACATATTGCGTTTTTTTTTAATTTGCTTACCGGGCTAAAGGTTAGCATGCTTAAAATACGTAAGTCGTTTTGTTCAACAAATTTGAGTAGATAACTCATCAGTTGTTTGCATCAGAGCGACAATTTTTGAGATAGTTATTAAAACTGTTTAAAGGTTGTCAAACGTTGTTTCTCGTTGTATATCCTTTAATTCTAGAGTTAAATTGATAAATAACGTGTACGAATTTGTTTAACGCATTTGTTTTGGTTCTCGACGTCTCCGTTCTCGTGTAGCCTACATATTGCGTGTTTTTTTTAATTTGCTTACCGGGCTAAAGGTTAGCATGCTTAAAATACGTAAGTCGTTTTGTTCAACAAATTTAAGTGGATAACTCATCAGTTGTTTGCATCAGAGCGACAATTTTTGAGATAGTTATTAAAACTGTTTAAAGGTTGTCAAACGTTGTTTCTCGTTGTACATCCTTTAATTCTAGAGTTAAATTGATAACGTGTACGAATTTGTTTAACGCATTTGTTTTGGTTACTCGACGTCTCCGTTCTCGTGTAGCCTACATATTGCGTTTTTTTTTTTTAATTTGCTTACCGGGCAAAAGGTTAGCATGCTTAAAATACGTAAGTCGTTTTGTTCAACAAATTTAAGTAGATAACTCATCAGTTGTTTGCATCAGAGCGACAATTTTTGAGATAGTTATTAAAACTGTTTAAAGGTTGTCAAACGTTGTTTCTCGTTGTATATCCTTTAATTCTAATGTTAAATTGATAAATAACGTGTACAAATTTGTTTAACGCATTTGTTTTGGTTACTCGACGTCTCCGTTCTCGTGTAGCCTACATATTTTTTTAATTTGCTTACCGGGCTAAAGGTTAGCATGCTTAAAATACGTAAGTCGTTTTGTTCAACAAATTTAAGTGGATAACTCATCAGTTGTTTGCATCAGAGCGACAATTTTTGAGATAGTTATTAAAACTGTTTAAAGGTTGTCAAACGTTGTTTCTCGTTGTACATCCTTTAATTCTAGAGTTAAATTGATAACGTGTACGAATTTGTTTAACGCATTTGTTTTGGTTACTCGACGTCTCCGTTCTCGTGTAGCCTACATATTGCGTTTTTTTTTTTTAATTTGCTTACCGGGCAAAAGGTTAGCATGCTTAAAATACGTAAGTCGTTTTGTTCAACAAATTTAAGTAGATAACTCATCAGTTGTTTGCATCAGAGCGACAATTTTTGAGATAGTTATTAAAACTGTTTAAAGGTTGTCAAACGTTGTTTCTCGTTGTATATCCTTTAATTCTAATGTTAAATTGATAAATAACGTGTACGAATTTGTTTAACGCATTTGTTTTGGTTACTCGACGTCTCCGTTCTCGTGTAGCCTACATATTTTTTTAATTTGCTTACCGGGCTAAAGGTTAGCATGCTTAAAATACGTAAGTCGTTTTGTTCAACAAATTTGAGTAGATAACTCAGCAGTTGTTTGCATCAGAGCGACAATTTTTGAGATAGTTATTAAAACTGTTTAAAGGTTGTCAAACGTTGTTTCTCGTTGTATATCCTTTAATTCTAGAGTTATATTGATAAATAACGTGTACGAATTTGTTTAACGCATTTGTTTTGGTTACTCGACGGCTCCGTTCTCGTGTAGCCTACATATTGCGTTTTTTTTTTAATTTGCTTACCGGGCTAAAGGTTAGCATGCTTAAAATACGTAAGTCGTTTTGTTCAACAAATTTGTGTAGATAACTCATCAGTTGTTTGCATCAGAGAGACAATTTTTGAGATAGTTATTAAAACTGTTTAAAGGTTGTCAAACGTTGTTTCTCGTTGTATATCCTTTAATTCTAGAGTTAAATTGATAAATAACGTGTACGAATTTGTTTAACGCATTTGTTTTGGTTACTCGACGTCTCCGTTCTCGTGTAGCCTACATATTGCGTTTTTTTTTTAATTTGCTTACCGGGCTAAAGGTTAGCATGCTTAAAATACGTAAGTCGTTTTGTTCAACAAATTTGAGTAGATAACTCAGCAGTTGTTTGCATCAGAGCGACAATTTTTGAGATAGTTATTAAAACTATTTAAAGGTTGTCAAACGATGTTTCTCGTTGTATATCCTTTAATTCTAGAGTTAAATTGATAAATAACGTGAACGAATTTGTTTAACGCATTTGTTTTGGTTACTCGACGTCTCCGTTCTCGTGTAGCCTACATATGGCGTTTTTTTTTTAATTTGCTTACCGGGCTAAAGGTTAGCATGCTTAAAATACGTAAGTCGTTTTGTTCAACAAATTTAAGTAGATAACTCATCAGTTGTTTGCATCAGAGCGACAATTTTTGAGATAGTTATTAAAACTGTTTAAAGGTTGTCAAACGTTGTTTCTCGTTGTATATCCTTTAATTCTAGAGTTAAATTGATAAATAACGTGTACGAATTTGTTTAACGCATTTGTTTTGGTTACTCGACGTCTCCGTTCTCGTGTAGCCTACATATTGCGTTTTTTTTTTAATTTGCTTACCGGGCTAAAGGTTAGCATGCTTAAAATACGTAAGTCGTTTTGTTCAACAAATTTAAGTAGATAACTCATCAGTTGTTTGCATCAGAGCGACAATTTTTGAGATAGTTATTAAAACTGTTTAAAGGTTGTCAAGCGTTGTTTCTCGTTGTATATCCTTTAATTCTAATGTTAAATTGATAAATAACGTGTACGAATTTGTTTAACGCATTTGTTTTGGTTACTCGACGTCTCCGTTCTCGTGTAGCCTACATATTGCGTTTTTTTTTTTTTAATTTGCTTACCGGGCTAAAGGTTAGCATGCTTAAAATACGTAAGTCGTTTTGTTCAACAAATTTGAGTAGATAACTCAGCAGTTGTTTGCATCAGAGCGACAATTTTTGAGATAGTCAAACGATGTTTCTCGTTGTATATCCTTTAATTCTAGAGTTAAATTGATAAATAACGTGTACGAATTTGTTTAACGCATTTGTTTTGGTTACTCGACGGCTCCGTTCTCGTGTAGCCTACATATTGCGTTTTTTTTTAATTTGCTTACCGGGCTAAAGGTTAGCATGCTTAAAATACGTAAGTCGTTTTGTTCAACAAATTTGAGTAGATAACTCATCAGTTGTTTGCATCAGAGCGACAATTTTTGAGATAGTTATTAAAACTGTTTAAAGGTTGTCAAACGTTGTTTCTCGTTGTATATCCTTTAATTCTAGAGTTAAATTGATAAATAACGTGTACGAATTTGTTTAACGCATTTGTTTTGGTTACTCGACGTCTCCGTTCTCGTGTAGCCTACATATTGCGTTTTTTTTTTAATTTGCTTACCGGGCTAAAGGTTAGCATGCTTAAAATACGTAAGTCGTTTTGTTCAACAAATTTAAGTAGATAACTCATCAGTTGTTTGCATCAGAGCGACAATTTTGAGATAGTTATTAAAACTGTTTAAGGGTTGTCAAACGTTGTTTCTCGTTGTATATCCTTTAATTCTAGAGTTAAATTGATAAATAACGTGTACGAATTTGTTTAACGCATTTGTTTTGGTTACTCGACGTCTCCGTTCTCGTGTAGCCTACATATTGCGTTTTTTTTTTTTAATTTGCTTACCGGGCTAAAGGTTAGCATGCTTAAAATACGTAAGTCGTTTTGTTCAACAAATTTAAAGATAACTCATCAGTTGTTTGCATCAGAGCGAAAATTTTTGAGATAGTTATTAAAACTGTTTAAAGGTTGTCAAACGTTGTTTCTCGTTGTATATCCTTTAATTCTAGAGTTAAATTGATAAATAACGTGTACGAATTTGTTTAACGCATTTGTTTTGGTTACTCGACGTCTCCGTTCTCGTGTAGCCTATATATTGCGTTTTTTTTTTTATTTGCTTACCGGGCTAAAGGTTAGCATGCTTAAAATACGTAAGTCGTTTTGTTCAACAAATTTAAGTAGATAACTCATCAGTTGTTTGCATCAGAGCGACAATTTTTGAGATAGTTATTAAAACTGTTTAAAGGTTGTCAAACGTTGTTTCTCGTTGTATATCCTTTAATTCTAATGTTAGATTGATAAATAACGTGTACGAATTTGTTTAACGCATTTGTTTTGGTTACTCGACGTCTCCGTTCTCGTGTAGCCTACATATTGCGTTTTTTTTTTAATTTGCTTACCGGGCTAAAGGTTAGCATGCTTAAAATACGTAAGTCGTTTTGTTCAACAAATTTGAGTAGATAACTCATCAGGTGTTTGCATCAGAGCGACAATTTTTGAGATAGTTATTAAAACTGTTTAAAGGTTGTCAAACGTTGTTTCTCGTTGTATATCCTTTAATTCTAGAGTTAAATTGATAAATAACGTGTACGAATTTGTTTAACGCATTTGTTTTGGTTAGTCGACGTCTCCGTTCTCGTGTAGCCTACATATTGCGTTTTTTTTGTTAATTTGCTTACCGGGCTAAAGGTTAGCATGCTTAAAATACGTAAGTCGTTTTGTTCAACAAATTTGAGTAGATAACTCATCAGTTGTTTGCATCAGAGCGACAATTTTTGAGATAGTTATTAAAACTGTTTAAAGGTTGTCAAACGTTGTTTCTCGTTGTATATCCTTTAATTCTAGAGTTAGATTGATAAATAACGTGTACGAATTTGTTTAACGCATTTGTTTTGGTTACTCGATGTCTCCGTTCTCGTGTAGCCTACATATTGCGTGTTTTTTTTTAATTTGCTTACCGGGCTAAAGGTTAGCATGCTTAAAATACGTAAGTCGTTTTGTTCAACAAATTTAAGTGGATAACTCATCAGTTGTTTGCATCAGAGCGACAATTTTTGAGATAGTTATTAAAACTGTTTAAAGGTTGTCAAACGTTGTTTCTCGTTGTACATCCTTTAATTCTAGAGTTAAATTGATAACGTGTACGAATTTGTTTAACGCATTTGTTTTGGTTACTCGACGTCTCCGTTCTCGTGTAGCCTACATATTGCGTTTTTTTTTTAATTTGCTTACCGGGCTAAAGGTTAGCATGCTTAAAATACGTAAGTCGTTTTGTTCAACAAATTTAAGTAGATAACTCATCAGTTGTTTGCATCAGAGCGACAATTTTTGAGATAGTTATTAAAACTGTTTAAAGGTTGTCAAACGTTGTTTCTCGTTGTATATCCTTTAATTCTAATGTTAAATTGATAAATAACGTGTACGAATTTGTTTAACGCATTTGTTTTGGTTACTCGACGTCTCCGTTCTCGTGTAGCCTACATATTGCGTTTTTTTTTTTAATTTGCTTACCGGGCTAAAGGTTAGCATGCTTAAAATACGTAAGTCGTTTTGTTCAACAAATTTGTGTAGATAACTCAGCAGTTGTTTGCATCAGAGCGACAATTTTTGAGATAGTCAAACGATGTTTCTCGTTGTATATCCTTTAATTCTAGAGTTAAATTGATAAATAACGTGTACGAATTTGTTTAACGCATTTGTTTTGGTTACTCGACGGCTCCGTTCTCGTGTAGCCTACATATTGCGTTTTTTTTTAATTTGCTTACCGGGCTAAAGGTTAGCATGCTTAAAATACGTAAGTCGTTTTGTTCAACAAATTTGAGTAGATAACTCATCAGTTGTTTGCATCAGAGCGACAATTTTTGAGATAGTTATTAAAACTGTTTAAATGTTGTCAAACGTTGTTTCTCGTTGTATATCCTTTAATTCTAGAGTTAAATTGATAAATAACGTGTACGAATTTGTTTAACGCATTTGTTTTGGTTACTCGACGTCTCCGTTCTCGTGTAGCCCACATATTGCGTTTTTTTTTTAATTTGCTTACCGGGCTAAAGGTTAGCATGCTTAAAATACGTAAGTCGTTTTGTTCAACAAATTTAAGTAGATAACTCATCAGTTGTTTGCATCAGAGCGACAATTTTTGAGATAGTTATTAAAACTGTTTAAAGGTTGTCAAACGTTGTTTCTCGTTGTACATCCTTTAATTCTAGAGTTAAATTGATAAATAACGTGTACGAATTTGTTTAACGCATTTGTTTTGGTTACTCGACGTCTCCGTTCTCGTGTAGCCTACATATTGCGTTTTTTTTTTAATTTGCTTACCGGGCTAAAGGTTAGCATGCTTAAAATACGTAAGTCGTTTTGTTCAACAAATTTAAGTAGAAAACTCATCAGTTGTTTGCATCAGAGCGACAATTTTTGAGATAGTTATTAAAACTCTTTAAAGGTTGTCAAACGTTGTTTGTCGTAGTATATCCTTTAATTCTAGAGTTAAATTGATAAATAACGTGTACGAATTTGTTTAACGCATTTGTTTTGGTTACTCGACGTCTCCGTTCTCGTGTAGCCTATATATTGCGTTTTTTTTTTTTTAATTTGCTTACCGGGCTAAAGGTTAGCATGTTTAAAATACGTATGTCGTTTTGTTCAACAAATTTAAGTAGATAACTCATCAGTTGTTTGCATCAGAGCGACAATTTTTGAGATAGTTATTAAAACTGTTTAAAGGTTGTCAAACGTTGTTTCTCGTTGTACATCCTTTATTTCTAGCGTTAAATTGATAAATAACGTGTACGAATTTGTTTAACGCATTTGTTTTGGTTACTCGACGTCTCCGTTCTCGTGTAGCCTACATATTGCATTTTTTTTTTAATTTGCTTACCGGGCTAAAGGTTAGCATGCTTAAAATACGTAAGTCGTTTTGTTCAACAAATTTAAGTAGATAACTCATCAGTTGTTTGCATCAGAGCGACAATTTTTGAGATAGTTATTAAAACTGTTTAAAGGTTGTCAAACATTGTTTCTCGTTGTATATCCTTTAATTCTAGAGTTAAATTGATAAATAACGTGTACGAATTTGTTTAACGCATTTGTTTTGGTTACTCGACGTCTCCGTTCTCGTGTAGCGTACATATTGCGTTTTTTTTTAATTTGCTTACCGGGCTAAAGGTTAGCATGCTTAAAATACGTTAGTCGTTTTGTTCAACAAATTTAAGTAGATAACTCATCAGTTGTTTGCATCAGAGCGACAATTTTTGAGATATTTATTAAAACTGTTTAAAGGTTGTCAAACGTTGTTTCTCGTTGTATATCCTTTAATTCTAGAGTTAAATTGATAAATAACGTGTAGGAAATTGTTTAACGCATTTGTTTTGGTTACTCGACGTCTCCGTTCTCGTGTAGCCTACACATTGCGTTTTTTTTTTAATTTGCTTTCCGGGCTAAAGGTTAGCATACTTAAAATACGTAAGTCGTTTTGTTCAACAAATTTAAGTAGATAACTCATCAGTTGTTTGCATCAGAGCGACAATTTCTGAGATAGTTATTAAAACTGTTTAAAGGTTGTCAAACGTTGTTTCTCGTTGTATATCCTTTAATTCTAGAGTTAAATTGATAAATAACGTGTACGAATTTGTTTAACGCATTTGTTTTGGTTACTCGACGTCTCCGTTCTCGTGTAGCCTACATATTGCGTTTTTTTTAATTTGCTTACCGGGCTAAAGGTTAGCATGCTTAAAATACGTAAGTCGTTTTGTTCAACAAATTTAAGTAGATAACTCATCAGTTGTTTGCATCAGAGCGACAATTTTTGAGATAGTTATTAAAACTGTTTAAAGGTTGTCAAACGTTGTTTCTCGTTGTACATCCTTTAATTCTATAGTTAAATTGATAAATAACGTGTACGAATTTGTTTAACGCATTTGTTTTGGTTACTCGACGTATCCGTTCTCGTGTAGCCTACATATTGCGTTTTTTTTTTAATTTGCTTACCGGGCTAAAGGTTAGCATGCTTAAAATACGTAAGTCGTTTTGTTCAACAAATTTGAGTAGATAACTCATCAGTTGTTTGCATCAGAGCGGCAATTTTTGAGATAGTTATTAAAACTGTTTAAAGGTTGTCAAACGATGTTTCTCGTTGTATATCCTTTAATTCTAGAGTTAAATTGATAAATAACGTGTACGAGTTTGTTTAACGCATTTGTGTTGGTTACTCGACGTCTCCGTTCTCGTGTAGCCTACATATTGCGTTTTTTTTTTAATTTGCTTACCGGGCTAAAGGTTAGCATGCTTAAAATACGTAAGTCGTTTTGTTCAACAAATTTGAGTAGATAACTCATCAGTTGTTTGCATCAGAGCGACAATTTTTGAGATAGGGCTAAAGGTTAGCATGCTTAAAATACGTAAGTCGTTTTGTTCAACAAATTTGAGTAGATAACTCATCAGGTGTTTGCATCAGAGCGACAATTTTTGAGATAGTTATTAAAACTGTTTAAAGGTTGTCAAACGTTGTTTCTCGTTGTATATCCTTTAATTCTAGAGTTAAATTGATAAATAACGTGTACGAATTTGTTTAACGCATTTGTTTTGGTTAGTCGACGTCTCCGTTCTCGTGTAGCCTACATATTGCGTTTTTTTTGTTAATTTGCTTACCGGGCTAAAGGTTAGCATGCTTAAAATACGTAAGTCGTTTTGTTCAACAAATTTAAGTAGATAACTCATCAGTTGTTTGCATCAGAGCGACAATTTTGAGATAGTTATTAAAACTGTTTAAGGGTTGTCAAACGTTGTTTCTCGTTGTATATCCTTTAATTCTAGAGTTAAATTGATAAATAACGTGTACGAATTTGTTTAACGCATTTGTTTTGGTTACTCGACGTCTCCGTTCTCGTGTAGCCTACATATTGCGTTTTTTTTTTTTAATTTGCTTACCGGGCTAAAGGTTAGCATGCTTAAAATACGTAAGTCGTTTTGTTCAACAAATTTAAAGATAACTCATCAGTTGTTTGCATCAGAGCGAAAATTTTTGAGATAGTTATTAAAACTGTTTAAAGGTTGTCAAACGTTGTTTCTCGTTGTATATCCTTTAATTCTAGAGTTAAATTGATAAATAACGTGTACGAATTTGTTTAACGCATTTGTTTTGGTTACTCGACGTCTCCGTTCTCGTGTAGCCTATATATTGCGTTTTTTTTTTTATTTGCTTACCGGGCTAAAGGTTAGCATGCTTAAAATACGTAAGTCGTTTTGTTCAACAAATTTAAGTAGATAACTCATCAGTTGTTTGCATCAGAGCGACAATTTTTGAGATAGTTATTAAAACTGTTTAAAGGTTGTCAAACGTTGTTTCTCGTTGTATATCCTTTAATTCTAATGTTAGATTGATAAATAACGTGTACGAATTTGTTTAACGCATTTGTTTTGGTTACTCGACGTCTCCGTTCTCGTGTAGCCTACATATTGCGTTTTTTTTTTTAATTTGCTTACCGGGCTAAAGGTTAGCATGCTTAAAATACGTAAGTCGTTTTGTTCAACAAATTTGAGTAGATAACTCATCAGGTGTTTGCATCAGAGCGACAATTTTTGAGATAGTTATTAAAACTGTTTAAAGGTTGTCAAACGTTGTTTCTCGTTGTATATCCTTTAATTCTAGAGTTAAATTGATAAATAACGTGTACGAATTTGTTTAACGCATTTGTTTTGGTTAGTCGACGTCTCCGTTCTCGTGTAGCCTACATATTGCGTTTTTTTTGTTAATTTGCTTACCGGGCTAAAGGTTAGCATGCTTAAAATACGTAAGTCGTTTTGTTCAACAAATTTGAGTAGATAACTCATCAGTTGTTTGCATCAGAGCGACAATTTTTGAGATAGTTATTAAAACTGTTTAAAGGTTGTCAAACGTTGTTTCTCGTTGTATATCCTTTAATTCTAGAGTTAGATTGATAAATAACGTGTACGAATTTGTTTAACGCATTTGTTTTGGTTACTCGATGTCTCCGTTCTCGTGTAGCCTACATATTGCGTGTTTTTTTTTAATTTGCTTACCGGGCTAAAGGTTAGCATGCTTAAAATACGTAAGTCGTTTTGTTCAACAAATTTAAGTGGATAACTCATCAGTTGTTTGCATCAGAGCGACAATTTTTGAGATAGTTATTAAAACTGTTTAAAGGTTGTCAAACGTTGTTTCTCGTTGTACATCCTTTAATTCTAGAGTTAAATTGATAACGTGTACGAATTTGTTTAACGCATTTGTTTTGGTTACTCGACGTCTCCGTTCTCGTGTAGCCTACATATTGCGTTTTTTTTTTAATTTGCTTACCGGGCTAAAGGTTAGCATGCTTAAAATACGTAAGTCGTTTTGTTCAACAAATTTAAGTAGATAACTCATCAGTTGTTTGCATCAGAGCGACAATTTTTGAGATAGTTATTAAAACTGTTTAAAGGTTGTCAAACGTTGTTTCTCGTTGTATATCCTTTAATTCTAATGTTAAATTGATAAATAACGTGTACGAATTTGTTTAACGCATTTGTTTTGGTTACTCGACGTCTCCGTTCTCGTGTAGCCTACATATTGCGTTTTTTTTTTTAATTTGCTTACCGGGCTAAAGGTTAGCATGCTTAAAATACGTAAGTCGTTTTGTTCAACAAATTTGTGTAGATAACTCAGCAGTTGTTTGCATCAGAGCGACAATTTTTGAGATAGTCAAACGATGTTTCTCGTTGTATATCCTTTAATTCTAGAGTTAAATTGATAAATAACGTGTACGAATTTGTTTAACGCATTTGTTTTGGTTACTCGACGGCTCCGTTCTCGTGTAGCCTACATATTGCGTTTTTTTTTAATTTGCTTACCGGGCTAAAGGTTAGCATGCTTAAAATACGTAAGTCGTTTTGTTCAACAAATTTGAGTAGATAACTCATCAGTTGTTTGCATCAGAGCGACAATTTTTGAGATAGTTATTAAAACTGTTTAAATGTTGTCAAACGTTGTTTCTCGTTGTATATCCTTTAATTCTAGAGTTAAATTGATAAATAACGTGTACGAATTTGTTTAACGCATTTGTTTTGGTTACTCGACGTCTCCGTTCTCGTGTAGCCCACATATTGCGTTTTTTTTTTAATTTGCTTACCGGGCTAAAGGTTAGCATGCTTAAAATACGTAAGTCGTTTTGTTCAACAAATTTAAGTAGATAACTCATCAGTTGTTTGCATCAGAGCGACAATTTTTGAGATAGTTATTAAAACTGTTTAAAGGTTGTCAAACGTTGTTTCTCGTTGTACATCCTTTAATTCTAGAGTTAAATTGATAAATAACGTGTACGAATTTGTTTAACGCATTTGTTTTGGTTACTCGACGTCTCCGTTCTCGTGTAGCCTACATATTGCGTTTTTTTTTTAATTTGCTTACCGGGCTAAAGGTTAGCATGCTTAAAATACGTAAGTCGTTTTGTTCAACAAATTTAAGTAGAAAACTCATCAGTTGTTTGCATCAGAGCGACAATTTTTGAGATAGTTATTAAAACTCTTTAAAGGTTGTCAAACGTTGTTTGTCGTAGTATATCCTTTAATTCTAGAGTTAAATTGATAAATAACGTGTACGAATTTGTTTAACGCATTTGTTTTGGTTACTCGACGTCTCCGTTCTCGTGTAGCCTATATATTGCGTTTTTTTTTTTTTAATTTGCTTACCGGGCTAAAGGTTAGCATGTTTAAAATACGTATGTCGTTTTGTTCAACAAATTTAAGTAGATAACTCATCAGTTGTTTGCATCAGAGCGACAATTTTTGAGATAGTTATTAAAACTGTTTAAAGGTTGTCAAACGTTGTTTCTCGTTGTACATCCTTTATTTCTAGCGTTAAATTGATAAATAACGTGTACGAATTTGTTTAACGCATTTGTTTTGGTTACTCGACGTCTCCGTTCTCGTGTAGCCTACATATTGCATTTTTTTTTTAATTTGCTTACCGGGCTAAAGGTTAGCATGCTTAAAATACGTAAGTCGTTTTGTTCAACAAATTTAAGTAGATAACTCATCAGTTGTTTGCATCAGAGCGACAATTTTTGAGATAGTTATTAAAACTGTTTAAAGGTTGTCAAACATTGTTTCTCGTTGTATATCCTTTAATTCTAGAGTTAAATTGATAAATAACGTGTACGAATTTGTTTAACGCATTTGTTTTGGTTACTCGACGTCTCCGTTCTCGTGTAGCGTACATATTGCGTTTTTTTTTAATTTGCTTACCGGGCTAAAGGTTAGCATGCTTAAAATACGTTAGTCGTTTTGTTCAACAAATTTAAGTAGATAACTCATCAGTTGTTTGCATCAGAGCGACAATTTTTGAGATAGTTATTAAAACTGTTTAAAGGTTGTCAAACGTTGTTTCTCGTTGTATATCCTTTAATTCTAGAGTTAAATTGATAAATAACGTGTAGGAAATTGTTTAACGCATTTGTTTTGGTTACTCGACGTCTCCGTTCTCGTGTAGCCTACACATTGCGTTTTTTTTTTAATTTGCTTTCCGGGCTAAAGGTTAGCATACTTAAAATACGTAAGTCGTTTTGTTCAACAAATTTAAGTAGATAACTCATCAGTTGTTTGCATCAGAGCGACAATTTCTGAGATAGTTATTAAAACTGTTTAAAGGTTGTCAAACGTTGTTTCTCGTTGTATATCCTTTAATTCTAGAGTTAAATTGATAAATAACGTGTACGAATTTGTTTAACGCATTTGTTTTGGTTACTCGACGTCTCCGTTCTCGTGTAGCCTACATATTGCGTTTTTTTTAATTTGCTTACCGGGCTAAAGGTTAGCATGCTTAAAATACGTAAGTCGTTTTGTTCAACAAATTTAAGTAGATAACTCATCAGTTGTTTGCATCAGAGCGACAATTTTTGAGATAGTTATTAAAACTGTTTAAAGGTTGTCAAACGTTGTTTCTCGTTGTACATCCTTTAATTCTATAGTTAAATTGATAAATAACGTGTACGAATTTGTTTAACGCATTTGTTTTGGTTACTCGACGTATCCGTTCTCGTGTAGCCTACATATTGTGTTTTTTTTTTAATTTGCTTACCGGGCTAAAGGTTAGCATGCTTAAAATACGTAAGTCGTTTTGTTCAACAAATTTGAGTAGATAACTCATCAGTTGTTTGCATCAGAGCGGCAATTTTTGAGATAGTTATTAAAACTGTTTAAAGGTTGTCAAACGATGTTTCTCGTTGTATATCCTTTAATTCTAGAGTTAAATTGATAAATAACGTGTACGAGTTTGTTTAACGCATTTGTGTTGGTTACTCGACGTCTCCGTTCTCGTGTAGCCTACATATTGCGTTTTTTTTTTAATTTGCTTACCGGGCTAAAGGTTAGCATGCTTAAAATACGTAAGTCGTTTTGTTCAACAAATTTGAGTAGATAACTCATCAGTTGTTTGCATCAGAGCGACAATTTTTGAGATAGGGCTAAAGGTTAGCATGCTTAAAATACGTAAGTCGTTTTGTTCAACAAATTTGAGTAGATAACTCATCAGGTGTTTGCATCAGAGCGACAATTTTTGAGATAGTTATTAAAACTGTTTAAAGGTTGTCAAACGTTGTTTCTCGTTGTATATCCTTTAATTCTAGAGTTAAATTGATAAATAACGTGTACGAATTTGTTTAACGCATTTGTTTTGGTTAGTCGACGTCTCCGTTCTCGTGTAGCCTACATATTGCGTTTTTTTTGTTAATTTGCTTACCGGGCTAAAGGTTAGCATGCTTAAAATACGTAAGTCGTTTTGTTCAACAAATTTGAGTAGATAACTCATCAGTTGTTTGCATCAGAGCGACAATTTTTGAGATAGTTATTAAAACTGTTTAAAGGTTGTCAAACGTTGTTTCTCGTTGTATATCCTTTAATTCTAGAGTTAGATTGATAAATAACGTGTACGAATTTGTTTAACGCATTTGTTTTGGTTACTCGATGTCTCCGTTCTCGTGTAGCCTACATATTGCGTGTTTTTTTTTAATTTGCTTACCGGGCTAAAGGTTAGCATGCTTAAAATACGTAAGTCGTTTTGTTCAACAAATTTAAGTGGATAACTCATCAGTTGTTTGCATCAGAGCGACAATTTTTGAGATAGTTATTAAAACTGTTTAAAGGTTGTCAAACGTTGTTTCTCGTTGTACATCCTTTAATTCTAGAGTTAAATTGATAACGTGTACGAATTTGTTTAACGCATTTGTTTTGGTTACTCGACGTCTCCGTTCTCGTGTAGCCTACATATTGCGTTTTTTTTTTAATTTGCTTACCGGGCTAAAGGTTAGCATGCTTAAAATACGTAAGTCGTTTTGTTCAACAAATTTAAGTAGATAACTCATCAGTTGTTTGCATCAGAGCGACAATTTTTGAGATAGTTATTAAAACTGTTTAAAGGTTGTCAAACGTTGTTTCTCGTTGTATATCCTTTAATTCTAATGTTAAATTGATAAATAACGTGTACGAATTTGTTTAACGCATTTGTTTTGGTTACTCGACGTCTCCGTTCTCGTGTAGCCTACATATTGCGTTTTTTTTTTTTAATTTGCTTACCGGGCTAAAGGTTAGCATGCTTAAAATACGTAAGTCGTTTTGTTCAACAAATTTGTGTAGATAACTCAGCAGTTGTTCGCATCAGAGCGACAATTTTTGAGATAGTCAAACGATGTTTCTCGTTGTATATCCTTTAATTCTAGAGTTAAATTGATAAATAACGTGTACGAATTTGTTTAACGCATTTGTTTTGGTTACTCGACGGCTCCGTTCTCGTGTAGCCTACATATTGCGTTTTTTTTTAATTTGCTTACCGGGCTAAAGGTTAGCATGCTTAAAATACGTAAGTCGTTTTGTTCAACAAATTTGAGTAGATAACTCATCAGTTGTTTGCATCAGAGCGACAATTTTTGAGATAGTTATTAAAACTGTTTAAATGTTGTCAAACGTTGTTTCTCGTTGTATATCCTTTAATTCTAGAGTTAAATTGATAAATAACGTGTACGAATTTGTTTAACGCATTTGTTTTGGTTACTCGACGTCTCCGTTCTCGTGTAGCCCACATATTGCGTTTTTTTTTTAATTTGCTTACCGGGCTAAAGGTTAGCATGCTTAAAATACGTAAGTCGTTTTGTTCAACAAATTTAAGTAGATAACTCATCAGTTGTTTGCATCAGAGCGACAATTTTTGAGATAGTTATTAAAACTGTTTAAAGGTTGTCAAACGTTGTTTCTCGTTGTACATCCTTTAATTCTAGAGTTAAATTGATAAATAACGTGTACGAATTTGTTTAACGCATTTGTTTTGGTTACTCGACGTCTCCGTTCTCGTGTAGCCTACATATTGCGTTTTTTTTTTAATTTGCTTACCGGGCTAAAGGTTAGCATGCTTAAAATACGTAAGTCGTTTTGTTCAACAAATTTAAGTAGAAAACTCATCAGTTGTTTGCATCAGAGCGACAATTTTTGAGATAGTTATTAAAACTCTTTAAAGGTTGTCAAACGTTGTTTGTCGTAGTATATCCTTTAATTCTAGAGTTAAATTGATAAATAACGTGTACGAATTTGTTTAACGCATTTGTTTTGGTTACTCGACGTCTCCGTTCTCGTGTAGCCTATATATTGCGTTTTTTTTTTTTTAATTTGCTTACCGGGCTAAAGGTTAGCATGTTTAAAATACGTATGTCGTTTTGTTCAACAAATTTAAGTAGATAACTCATCAGTTGTTTGCATCAGAGCGACAATTTTTGAGATAGTTATTAAAACTGTTTAAAGGTTGTCAAACGTTGTTTCTCGTTGTACATCCTTTATTTCTAGCGTTAAATTGATAAATAACGTGTACGAATTTGTTTAACGCATTTGTTTTGGTTACTCGACGTCTCCGTTCTCGTGTAGCCTACATATTGCATTTTTTTTTAATTTGCTTACCGGGCTAAAGGTTAGCATGCTTAAAATACGTAAGTCGTTTTGTTCAACAAATTTAAGTAGATAACTCATCAGTTGTTTGCATCAGAGCGACAATTTTTGAGATAGTTATTAAAACTGTTTAAAGGTTGTCAAACATTGTTTCTCGTTGTATATCCTTTAATTCTAGAGTTAAATTGATAAATAACGTGTACGAATTTGTTTAACGCATTTGTTTTTGTTACTCGACGTCTCCGTTCTCGTGTAGCCTACATATTGCGTTTTTTTTTTAATTTGCTTACCGGGCTAAAGGTTAGCATGCTTAAAATACGTTAGTCGTTTTGTTCAACAAATTTAAGTAGATAACTCATCAGTTGTTTGCATCAGAGCGACAATTTTTGAGATAGTTATTAAAACTGTTTAAAGGTTGTCAAACGTTGTTTCTCGTTGTATATCCTTTAATTCTAGAGTTAAATTGATAAATAACGTGTAGGAAATTGTTTAACGCATTTGTTTTGGTTACTCGACGTCTCCGTTCTCGTGTAGCCTACACATTGCGTTTTTTTTTTAATTTGCTTACCGGGCTAAAGGTTAGCATACTTAAAATACGTAAGTCGTTTTGTTCAACAAATTTAAGTAGATAACTCATCAGTTGTTTGCATCAGAGCGACAATTTCTGAGATAGTTATTAAAACTGTTTAAAGGTTGTCAAACGTTGTTTCTCGTTGTATATCCTTTAATTCTAGAGTTAAATTGATAAATAACGTGTACGAATTTGTTTAACGCATTTGTTTTGGTTACTCGACGTCTCCGTTCTCGTGTAGCCTACATATTGCGTTTTTTTTTAATTTGCTTACCGGGCTAAAGGTTAGCATGCTTAAAATACGTAAGTCGTTTTGTTCAACAAATTTAAGTAGATAACTCATCAGTTGTTTGCATCAGAGCGACAATTTTTGAGATAGTTTATTAAAACTGTTTAAAGGTTGTCAAACGTTGTTTCTCGTTGTACATCCTTTAATTCTATAGTTAAATTGATAAATAACGGTGTACGAATTTGTTTAACGCATTTGTTTTGGTTACTCGACGTATCCGTTCTCGTGTAGCCTACATATTGCGTTTTTTTTTTAATTTGCTTACCGGGCTAAAGGTTAGCATGCTTAAAATACGTAAGTCGTTTTGTTCAACAAATTTGAGTAGATAACTCATCAGTTGTTTGCATCAGAGCGACAATTTTTGAGATAGTTATTAAAACTGTTTTAAAGGTTGTCCAAACGATGTTTCTCGTTGTATATCCTTTAATTCTAGAGTTAAATTGATAAATAACGTGTACGAGTTTGTTTAACGCATTTGTGTTGGTTACTCGACGTCTCCGTTCTCGTGTAGCCTACATATTGCGTTTTTTTTTTAATTTGCTTACCGGGCTAAAGGTTAGCATGCTTAAAATACGTAAGTCGTTTTGTTCAACAAATTTGAGTAGATAACTCATCAGTTTGTTTGCATCAGAGCGACAATTTTTGAGATAGTTATTAAAACTGTTTAAAGGTTGTCAACGTTGTTTCTCGTTGTATATCCTTTAATTCTAGAGTTAAATTGATAAATAACGTGTACGAATTTGTTTAACGCATTTGTTTTGGTTACTCGACGTCTCCGTTCTCGTGTAGCCTACATATTGCGTTTTTTTTTAATTTGCTTACCGGGCTAAAGGTTAGCATGCTTAAAATACGTAAGTCGTTTTGTTCAACAAATTTAAGTAGATAACTCATCAGTTGTTTGCATCAGAGCGACAATTTTTGAGATAGTTATTAAAACTGTTTAAAGGTTGTCAAACGTTGTTTCTCGTTGTACATCCTTTAATTCTAGAGTTAAATTGATAAATAACTTGTACGAATTTGTTTAACACATTTGTTTTGGTTACTCGAGGTCTCCGTTCTCGTGTAGCCTACATATTGCGTTTTTTTTTTAATATGCTTACCGGGCTAAAGGTTAGCATGTTTAAATTACGTAAGTCGTTTTGTTCAACAAATTTGAGTAGATAACTCAGCAGTTGTTTCCATCAGAGCGACAATTTTTGAGATAGTTATTAAAACTGTTTACAGGTTGTCAAACGTTGTTTCTCGTTGTATATCCTTTAATTCTAGAGTTAAATTGATAAATAACGTGTACGAATTTGTTTAACGCATTTGTTTTGGTTACTCGACGTCTCCGTTCTCGTGTAGCCCACATATTGCGTTTTTTTTTTAATTTGCTTACCGGGCTAAAGGTTAGCATGCTTAAAATACGTAAGTCGTTTTGTTCAACAAATTTAAGTAGATAACTCATCAGTTGTTTGCATCAGAGCAACAATTTTTGAGATAGTTATTAAAACTGTTTAAAGGTTGTCAAACGTTGTTTCTCGTTGTATATCCTTTAATTCTAATGTTAAATTGATAAATAACGTGTACGAATTTGTTTAACGCATTTGTTTTGGTTACTCGACGTCTCCGTTCTCGTGTAGCCTACATATTGCGTTTTTTTTTTTAATTTGCTTACCGGGCTAAAGGTTAGCATGCTTAAAATACGTAAGTCGTTTTGTTCAACAAATTTGAGTAGATAACTCAGCAGTTGTTTGCATCAGAGCGACAATTTTTGAGATAGTCAAACGATGTTTCTCGTTGTATATCCTTTAATTCTAGAGTTAAATTGATAAATAACGTGTACGAATTTGTTTAACGCATTTGTTTTGGTTACTCGACGGCTCCGTTCTCGTGTAGCCTACATATTGCGTTTTTTTTTAATTTGCTTACCGGGCTAAAGATTAGCATGCTTAAAATACGTAAGTCGTTTTTTTCAACAAATTTGAGTAGATAACTCATCAGTTGTTTGCATCAGAGCGACAATTTTTGAGATAGTTATTAAAACTGTTTAAAGGTTGTCAAACGTTGTTTCTCGTTGTACATCCTTTAATTCTAGAGTTAAATTGATAAATAACGTGTACGAATTTGTTTAACGCATTTGTTTTGGTTACTCGACGTCTCCGTTCTCGTGTAGCCTACATATTGCGTTTTTTTTTTTAATTTGCTTACCGGGCTAAAGGTTAGCATGTTTAAAATACGTAAGTCGTTTTGTTCAACAAATTTAAGTAGATAACTCATCAGTTGTTTGCATCAGAGCGACAATTTTTGAGATAGTTATTAAAACTGTTTAAAGGTTGTCAAACGTTGTTTCTCGTTGTACATCCTTTAATTCTAGCGTTAAATTGATAAATAACGTGTACGAATTTGTTTAACGCATTTGTTTTGGTTACTCGACGTCTCCGTTCTCGTGTAGCCTACATATTGCGTTTTTTTTTTTAATTTGCTTACCGGGCTAAAGGTTAGCATGCTTAAAATACGTAAGTCGTTTTGTTCAACAAATTTAAGTAGATAACTCATCAGTTGTTTGCTTCAGAGCGACAATTTTTGAGATAGTTATTAAAACTGTTTAAAGGTTGTCAAACATTGTTTCTCGTTGTATATCCTTTAATTCTAGACTTAAATTGATAAATAACGTGTACGAATTTGTTTAACGCATTTGTTTTGGTTACTCGACGTCTCCGTTCTCGTGTAGCCTACATATTGCGTTTTTTTTTAATTTGCTTACCGGGCTAAAGGTTAGCATGCTTAAAATACGTAAGTCGTTTTGTTCAACAAATTTAAGTAGATAACTCATCAGTTGTTTGCATCAGAGCGACAATTTTTGAGATAGTTATTAAAACTGTTTAAAGGTTGTCAAACGTTGTTTCTCGTTGTATATCCTTTAATTCTAGAGTTAAATTGATAAATAACGTGTACGAATTTGTTTAACGCATTTGTTTTGGTTACTCGACGTCTCCGTTCTCGTTTAGCCTACATATTGCGTTTTTTTTTTAATTTGCTTACCGGGCTAAAGGTTAGCATGCTTAAAATACGTAAGTCGTTTTGTTCAACAAATTTAAGTAGATAACTCATCAGTTGTTTGCATCAGAGCGACAATTTTTGAGATAGTTATTAAAACTGTTTAAAGGTTGTCAAACATTGTTTCTCGTTGTATATCCTTTAATTCTAGAGTTAAATTGATAAATAACTCAGCAGTTGTTTGCATCAGAGCGACAATTTTTGAGATAGTCAAACGATGTTTCTCGTTGTATATCCTTTAATTCTAGAGTTAAATTGATAAATAACGTGTACGAATTTGTTTAACGCATTTGTTTTGGTTACTCGACGGCTCCGTTCTCGTGTAGCCTACATATTGCGTTTTTTTTTAATTTGCTTACCGGGCTAAAGGTTAGCATGCTTAAAATACGTAAGTCGTTTTGTTCAACAAATTTGAGTAGATAACTCATCAGTTGTTTGCATCAGAGCGACAATTTTTGAGATAGTTATTAAAACTGTTTAAAGGTTGTCAAACATTGTTTCTCGTTGTATATCCTTTAATTCTAGACTTAAATTGATAAATAACGTGTACGAATTTGTTTAACGCATTTGTTTTGGTTACTCGACGTCTCCGTTCTCGTGTAGCCTACATATTGCGTTTTTTTTTTAATTTGCTTACCGGGCTAAAGGTTAGCATGCTTAAAATACGTAAGTCGTTTTGTTCAACAAATTTAAGTAGATAACTCATCAGTTGTTTGCATCAGAGCGACAATTTTTGAGATAGTTATTAAAACTGTTTAAAGGTTGTCAAACGTTGTTTCTCGTTGTATATCCTTTAATTCTAGAGTTAAATTGATAAATAACGTGTACGAATTTGTTTAACGCATTTGTTTTGGTTACTCGACGTCTCCGTTCTCGTTTAGCCTACATATTGCGTTTTTTTTTTAATTTGCTTACCGGGCTAAAGGTTAGCATGCTTAAAATACGTAAGTCGTTTTGTTCAACAAATTTAAGTAGATAACTCATCAGTTGTTTGCATCAGAGCGACAATTTTTGAGATAGTTATTAAAACTGTTTAAAGGTTGTCAAACATTGTTTCTCGTTGTATATCCTTTAATTCTAGAGTTAAATTGATAAATAACTCAGCAGTTGTTTGCATCAGAGCGACAATTTTTGAGATAGTCAAACGTTGTTTCTCGTTGTATATCCTTTAATTCTAGAGTTAAATTGATAAATAACGTGTACGAATTTGTTTAACGCATTTGTTTTGGTTACTCGACGTCTCCGTTCTCGTGTAGCCTACATATTGCGTTTTTTTTTTTTTTAATTTGCTTACCGGGCTAAAGGTTAGCATGCTTAAAATACGTAAGTCGTTTTGTTCAACAAATTTAAAGATAACTCATCAGTTGTTTGCATCAGAGCGAAAATTTTTGAGATAGTTATTAAAACTGTTTAAAGGTTGTCAAACGTTGTTTCTCGTTGTATATCCTTTAATTCTAGAGTTAAATTGATAAATAACGTGTACGAATTTGTTTAACGCATTTGTTTTGGTTACTCGACGTCTCCGTTCTCGTGTAGCCTACATATTGCGTTTTTTTTTAATTTGCTTACCGGGCTAAAGGTTAGCATGCTTAAAATACGTAAGTCGTTTTGTTCAACAAATTTAAGTAGATAACTCATCAGTTGTTTGCATCAGAGCGACAATTTTTGAGATAGTTATAAAAACTGTTTAAAGGTTGTCAAACGTTGTTTCTCGTTGTATATCCTTTAATTCTAATGTTAGATTGATAAATAACGTGTACGAATTTGTTTAACGCATTTGTTTTGGTTACTCGACGTCTCCGTTCTCGTGTAGCCTACATATTGCATTTTTTTTTTAATTTGCTTACCGGGCTAAAGGTTAGCATGCTTAAAATACGTAAGTCGTTTTGTTCAACAAATTTGAGTAGATAACTCATTAGGTGTTTGCATCAGAGCGACAATTTTTGAGATAGTTATTAAAACTGTTTAAAGGTTGTCAAACGTTGTTTCTCGTTGTATATCCTTTAATTCTAGAGTTAAATTGATAAATAACGTGTACGAATTTGTTTAACGCATTTGTTTTGGTTAGTCGACGTCTCCGTTCTCGTGTAGCCTACATATTGCGTTTTTTTTTGTTAATTTGCTTACCGGGCTAAAGGTTAGCATGCTTAAAATACGTAAGTCGTTTTGTTCAACAAATTTGAGTAGATAACTCATCAGTTGTTTGCATCAGAGCAACAATTTTTGAGATAGTTATTAAAACTGTTTAAAGGTTGTCAAACGTTGTTTCTCGTTGTATATCCTTTAATTCTAGAGTTAGATTGATAAATAACGTGTACGAATTTGTTTAACGCATTTGTTTTGGTTACTCGATGTCTCCGTTCTCGTGTAGCCTACATATTGCGTGTTTTTTTTAATTTGCTTACCGGGCTAAAGGTTAGCATGCTTAAAATACGTAAGTCGTTTTGTTCAACAAATTTAAGTGGATAACTCATCAGTTGTTTGCATCAGAGCGACAATTTTTGAGATAGTTATTAAAACTGTTTAAAGGTTGTCAAACGTTGTTTCTCGTTGTACATCCTTTAATTCTAGAGTTAAATTGATAACGTGTACGAATTTGTTTAACGCATTTGTTTTGGTTACTCGACGTCTCCGTTCTCGTGTAGCCTACATATTGCGTTTTTTTTTTTTAATTTGCTTACCGGGCTAAAGGTTAGCATGCTTAAAATACGTAAGTCGTTTTGTTCAACAAATTTAAGTAGATAACTCATCAGTTGTTTGCATCAGAGCGACAATTTTTGAGATAGTTATTAAAACTGTTTAAAGGTTGTCAAACGTTGTTTCTCGTTGTATATCCTTTAATTCTAATGTTAAATTGATAAATAACGTGTACGAATTTGTTTAACGCATTTGTTTTGGTTACTCGACGTCTCCGTTCTCGTGTAGCCTACATATTGCGTTTTTTTTTTTAATTTGCTTACCGGGCTAAAGGTTAGCATGCTTAAAATACGTAAGTCGTTTTGTTCAACAAATTTGTGTAGATAACTCAGCAGTTGTTTGCATCAGAGCGACAATTTTTGAGATAGTCAAACGATGTTTCTCGTTGTATATCCTTTAATTCTAGAGTTAAATTGATAAATAACGTGTACGAATTTGTTTAACGCATTTGTTTTGGTTACTCGACGTCTCCGTTCTCGTGTAGCCTACATATTGCGTTTTTTTTTTAATTTGCTTACCGGGCTAAAGGTTAGCATGCTTAAAATACGTAAGTCGTTTTGTTCAACAAGTTTAAGTAGATAACTCATCAGTTGTTGGCATCAGAGCGACAATTTTTGAGATAGTTATTAAAACTGCTTAAAGGTTGTCAAACGTTGTTTCTCGTTGTATATCCTTTAATTCTAATGTTAAATTGATAAATAAAGTGTACGAATTTGTTTAACGCATTTGTTTTGGTTACTCGACGTCTCCGTTCTCGTGTAGCCTACATATTGCGTTTTTTTTTTAAATTGCTTACCGGGCTAAAGGTTAGCATGCTTAAAATACGTAAGTCGTTTTGTTCAACAAATTTAAGTAGATAACTCATCAGTTGTTTGCATCAGAGCGACAATTTTTGAGATAGTTATTAAAACTGTTTAAAGGTTGTCAAACGTTGTTTCTCGTTGTATATCCTTTAATTCTAGAGTTAAATTGATAAATAACGTGTACGAATTTGTTTAACGCATTTGTTTTGGTTACTCGACGTCTCCGTTCTCGTGTAGCCTACATATTGCGTTTTTTTTTTAATTTGCTTACCGGGCTAAAGGTTAGCATGCTTAGAATACATAAGTCGTTTTGTTCAACAAATTTAGGTAGATAACTCATCAGTTGTTTGCATCAGAGCGACAATTTTTGAGATAGTTATTAAAACTGTTTAAAGGTTGTCAAACGTCGTTTCTCGTTGTATATCCTTTAATTCTAGAGTTAAATTGATAAATAACGTGTACGAATTTGTTTAACGCATTAGTTTTGGTTACTCGACGTCTCCGTTCTCGTGTAGTCTACATATTGCGTTTTTTTTAATTTGCTTACCGGGCTAAAGGTTAGCATGCTTAAAATACGTAAGTCGTTTTGTTCAACAAATTTAAGTAGATAACTCATCAGTTGTTTGCATCAGAGCGACAATTTTTGAGATAGTTATTAAAACTGTTTAAAGGTTGTCAAACGTTGTTTCTCGTTGTATATCCTTTAATTCTAGAGTTAAATTGATAAATAACGTGTACGAATTTGTTTAACGCATTTGTTTTGGTTACTCGACGTCTCCGTTCTCGTGTAGCCTACATATTGCGTTTTTTTTTAATTTGCTTACCGGGCTAAAGGTTAGCATGCATAAAATACGTAAGTCGTTTTGTTCAACAAATTTAAGTAGATAACTCATCAGTTGTTTGCATCAGAGCGACAATTTTTGAGGTAGTTATTAAACTGTTTAAAGGTTGTCAAACGTTGTTTCTCGTTGTATATCCTTTAATTCTAGAGTTAAATTGATAAATAACGTGTACGAATTTGTTTAACGCATTTGTTTTGGTTACTCGACGTCTCCGTTCTCGTGTAGCCTACATATTGCGTTTTTTTTTAATTTGCTTACCGGGCTAAAGGTTAGCATGCTTAAAATACGTAAGTCGTTTTGTTCAACAAATTTAAGTAGATAACTCATCAGTTGTTTCCATCAGAGCGACAATTTTTGAGATAGTTATTAAAACTGTTTAAAGGTTGTCAAGCGATGTTTCTCGTTGTATATCCTTTAATTCTAATGTTAAATTGATAAATAAAGTGTACGAATTTGTTTAACGCATTTGTTTTGGTTACTCGACGTCTCCGTTCTCGTGTAGCCTACATATTGCGTTTTTTTTTAAATTGCTTACCGGGCTAAAGGTTAGCATGCTTAAAATACGTAAGTCGTTTTGTTCAACAAATTTAAGTAGATAACTCATCAGTTGTTTGCATCAGAGCGACAATTTTTGAGATAGTTATTAAAACTGTTTAAAGGTTGTCAAACGTTGTTTCTCGTTGTATATCCTTTAATTCTAGAGTTAAATTGATAAATAAAGTGTACGAATTTGTTTAACGCATTTGTTTTGGTTACTCGACGTCTCCGTTCTCGTGTAGCCTACATATTGCGTTTTTTTTTTAATTTGCTTACCGGGCTAAAGGTTAGCATGCTTAGAATACATAAGTCGTTTTGTTCAACAAATTTAGGTAGATAACTCATCAGTTGTTTGCATCAGAGCGACAATTTTTGAGATAGTTATTAAAACTGTTTAAAGGTTGTCAAACGTCGTTTCTCGTTGTATATCCTTTAATTCTAGAGTTAAATTGATAAATAACGTGTACGAATTTGTTTAACGCATTAGTTTTGGTTACTCGACGTCTCCGTTCTCGTGTAGTCTACATATTGCGTTTTTTTTAATTTGCTTACCGGGCTAAAGGTTAGCATGCTTAAAATACGTAAGTCGTTTTGTTCAACAAATTTAAGTAGATAACTCATCAGTTGTTTGCATCAGAGCGACAATTTTTGAGATAGTTATTAAAACTGTTTAAAGGTTGTCAAACGTTGTTTCTCGTTGTATATCCTTTAATTCTAGAGTTAAATTGATAAATAACGTGTACGAATTTGTTTAACGCATTTGTTTTGGTTACTCGACGTCTCCGTTCTCGTTTAGCCTACATATTGCGTTTTTTTTTTAATTTGCTTACCGGGCTAAAGGTTAGCATGCTTAAAATACGTAAGTCGTTTTGTTCAACAAATTTAAGTAGATAACTCATCAGTTGTTTGCATCAGAGCGACAATTTTTGAGATAGTTATTAAAACTGTTTAAAGGTTGTCAAACATTGTTTCTCGTTGTATATCCTTTAATTCTAGAGTTAAATTGATAAATAACTCAGCAGTTGTTTGCATCAGAGCGACAATTTTTGAGATAGTCAAACGTTGTTTCTCGTTGTATATCCTTTAATTCTAGAGTTAAATTGATAAATAACGTGTACGAATTTGTTTAACGCATTTGTTTTGGTTACTCGACGTCTCCGTTCTCGTGTAGCCTACATATTGCGTTTTTTTTTTTTTTAATTTGCTTACCGGGCTAAAGGTTAGCATGCTTAAAATACGTAAGTCGTTTTGTTCAACAAATTTAAAGATAACTCATCAGTTGTTTGCATCAGAGCGAAAATTTTTGAGATAGTTATTAAAACTGTTTAAAGGTTGTCAAACGTTGTTTCTCGTTGTATATCCTTTAATTCTAGAGTTAAATTGATAAATAACGTGTACGAATTTGTTTAACGCATTTGTTTTGGTTACTCGACGTCTCCGTTCTCGTGTAGCCTACATATTGCGTTTTTTTTTAATTTGCTTACCGGGCTAAAGGTTAGCATGCTTAAAATACGTAAGTCGTTTTGTTCAACAAATTTAAGTAGATAACTCATCAGTTGTTTGCATCAGAGCGACAATTTTTGAGATAGTTATAAAAACTGTTTAAAGGTTGTCAAACGTTGTTTCTCGTTGTATATCCTTTAATTCTAATGTTAGATTGATAAATAACGTGTACGAATTTGTTTAACGCATTTGTTTTGGTTACTCGACGTCTCCGTTCTCGTGTAGCCTACATATTGCATTTTTTTTTTAATTTGCTTACCGGGCTAAAGGTTAGCATGCTTAAAATACGTAAGTCGTTTTGTTCAACAAATTTGAGTAGATAACTCATTAGGTGTTTGCATCAGAGCGACAATTTTTGAGATAGTTATTAAAACTGTTTAAAGGTTGTCAAACGTTGTTTCTCGTTGTATATCCTTTAATTCTAGAGTTAAATTGATAAATAACGTGTACGAATTTGTTTAACGCATTTGTTTTGGTTAGTCGACGTCTCCGTTCTCGTGTAGCCTACATATTGCGTTTTTTTTTGTTAATTTGCTTACCGGGCTAAAGGTTAGCATGCTTAAAATACGTAAGTCGTTTTGTTCAACAAATTTGAGTAGATAACTCATCAGTTGTTTGCATCAGAGCGACAATTTTTGAGATAGTTATTAAAACTGTTTAAAGGTTGTCAAACGTTGTTTCTCGTTGTATATCCTTTAATTCTAGAGTTAGATTGATAAATAACGTGTACGAATTTGTTTAACGCATTTGTTTTGGTTACTCGATGTCTCCGTTCTCGTGTAGCCTACATATTGCGTGTTTTTTTTAATTTGCTTACCGGGCTAAAGGTTAGCATGCTTAAAATACGTAAGTCGTTTTGTTCAACAAATTTAAGTGGATAACTCATCAGTTGTTTGCATCAGAGCGACAATTTTTGAGATAGTTATTAAAACTGTTTAAAGGTTGTCAAACGTTGTTTCTCGTTGTACATCCTTTAATTCTAGAGTTAAATTGATAACGTGTACGAATTTGTTTAACGCATTTGTTTTGGTTACTCGACGTCTCCGTTCTCGTGTAGCCTACATATTGCGTTTTTTTTTTTTAATTTGCTTACCGGGCTAAAGGTTAGCATGCTTAAAATACGTAAGTCGTTTTGTTCAACAAATTTAAGTAGATAACTCATCAGTTGTTTGCATCAGAGCGACAATTTTTGAGATAGTTATTAAAACTGTTTAAAGGTTGTCAAACGTTGTTTCTCGTTGTATATCCTTTAATTCTAATGTTAAATTGATAAATAACGTGTACGAATTTGTTTAACGCATTTGTTTTGGTTACTCGACGTCTCCGTTCTCGTGTAGCCTACATATTGCGTTTTTTTTTTTTAATTTGCTTACCGGGCTAAAGGTTAGCATGCTTAAAATACGTAAGTCGTTTTGTTCAACAAATTTGTGTAGATAACTCAGCAGTTGTTTGCATCAGAGCGACAATTTTTGAGATAGTCAAACGATGTTTCTCGTTGTATATCCTTTAATTCTAGAGTTAAATTGATAAATAACGTGTACGAATTTGTTTAACGCATTTGTTTTGGTTACTCGACGTCTCCGTTCTCGTGTAGCCTACATATTGCGTTTTTTTTTTAATTTGCTTACCGGGCTAAAGGTTAGCATGCTTAAAATACGTAAGTCGTTTTGTTCAACAAGTTTAAGTAGATAACTCATCAGTTGTTGGCATCAGAGCGACAATTTTTGAGATAGTTATTAAAACTGCTTAAAGGTTGTCAAACGTTGTTTCTCGTTGTATATCCTTTAATTCTAATGTTAAATTGATAAATAAAGTGTACGAATTTGTTTAACGCATTTGTTTTGGTTACTCGACGTCTCCGTTCTCGTGTAGCCTACATATTGCGTTTTTTTTTTAAATTGCTTACCGGGCTAAAGGTTAGCATGCTTAAAATACGTAAGTCGTTTTGTTCAACAAATTTAAGTAGATAACTCATCAGTTGTTTGCATCAGAGCGACAATTTTTGAGATAGTTATTAAAACTGTTTAAAGGTTGTCAAACGTTGTTTCTCGTTGTATATCCTTTAATTCTAGAGTTAAATTGATAAATAACGTGTACGAATTTGTTTAACGCATTTGTTTTGGTTACTCGACGTCTCCGTTCTCGTGTAGCCTACATATTGCGTTTTTTTTTTAATTTGCTTACCGGGCTAAAGGTTAGCATGCTTAGAATACATAAGTCGTTTTGTTCAACAAATTTAGGTAGATAACTCATCAGTTGTTTGCATCAGAGCGACAATTTTTGAGATAGTTATTAAAACTGTTTAAAGGTTGTCAAACGTCGTTTCTCGTTGTATATCCTTTAATTCTAGAGTTAAATTGATAAATAACGTGTACGAATTTGTTTAACGCATTAGTTTTGGTTACTCGACGTCTCCGTTCTCGTGTAGTCTACATATTGCGTTTTTTTTAATTTGCTTACCGGGCTAAAGGTTAGCATGCTTAAAATACGTAAGTCGTTTTGTTCAACAAATTTAAGTAGATAACTCATCAGTTGTTTGCATCAGAGCGACAATTTTTGAGATAGTTATTAAAACTGTTTAAAGGTTGTCAAACGTTGTTTCTCGTTGTATATCCTTTAATTCTAGAGTTAAATTGATAAATAACGTGTACGAATTTGTTTAACGCATTTGTTTTGGTTACTCGACGTCTCCGTTCTCGTGTAGCCTACATATTGCGTTTTTTTTTAATTTGCTTACCGGGCTAAAGGTTAGCATGCTTAGAATACGTAAGTCGGTTTGTTCAACAAATTTAAGTAGATAACTCATCAGTTGTTTGCATCAGAGCGACAATTTTTGAGATAGTTATTAAAACTGTTTAAAGGTTGTCAAACGTTGTTTCTCGTTGTATATCCTTTAATTCTAGAGTTAAATTGATAAATAACGTGTACGAATTTGTTTAACGCATTTGTTTTGGTTACTCGACGTCTCCGTTCTCGTGTAGCCTACATAATGCGTTTTTTTTTAATTTGCTTACCGGGCTAAAGGTTAGCATGCATAAAATACGTAAGTCGTTTTGTTCAACAAATTTAAGTAGATAACTCATCAGTTGTTTGCATCAGAGCGACAATTTTTGAGGTAGTTATTAAACTGTTTAAAGGTTGTCAAACGTTGTTTCTCGTTGTATATCCTTTAATTCTAGAGTTAAATTGATAAATAACGTGTACGAATTTGTTTAACGCATTTGTTTTGGTTACTCGACGTCTCCGTTCTCGTGTAGCCTACATATTGCGTTTTTTTTTAATTTGCTTACCGGGCTAAAGGTTAGCATGCTTAAAATACGTAAGTCGTTTTGTTCAACAAATTTAAGTAGATAACTCATCAGTTGTTTCCATCAGAGCGACAATTTTTGAGATAGTTATTAAAACTGTTTAAAGGTTGTCAAGCGATGTTTCTCGTTGTATATCCTTTAATTCTAGAGTTAAATTGATAAATAACGTGTACGAATTTGTTTAACGCATTTGTTTTGGTTACTCGACGTCTCCGTTCTCGTGTAGCCTACATATTGCGTTTTTTTTTAATTTGCTTACCGGGCTAAAGGTTAGCATGCATAAAATACGTAAGTCGGTTTGTTCAACAAATTTAAGTAGATAACTCATCAGTTGTTTGCATCAGAGCGACAATTTTTGAGGTAGTTATTAAACTGTTTAAAGGTTGTCAAACGTTGTTTCTCGTTGTATATCCTTTAATTCTAGAGTTAAATTGATAAATAACGTGTACGAATTTGTTTAACGCATTTGTTTTGGTTACTCGACGTCTCCGTTCTCGTGTAGCCTACATATTGCGTTTTTTTTTAATTTGCTTACCGGGCTACAGGTTAGCATGCATAAAATACGTAAGTCGTTTTGTTCAACAAATTTAAGTAGATAACTCATCAGTTGTTTGCATCAGAGCGACAATTTTTGAGGTAGTTATTAAACTGTTTAAAGGTTGTCAAACGTTGTTTCTCGTTGTATATCCTTTAATTCTAGAGTTAAATTGATAAATAACGTGTACGAATTTGTTTAACGCATTTGTTTTGGTTACTCGACGTCTCCGTTCTCGTGTAGCCTACATATTGCGTTTTTTTTTTTAATTTGCTTACCGGGCTAAAGGTTAGCATGTTTAAAATACGTAAGTCGTTTTGTTCAACAAATTTAAGTAGATAACTCATCAGTTGTTTGCATCAGAGCGTAATTTTTGAGATAGTTATTAAAACTGTTTAAAGGTTGTCAAACGTTGTTTCTCGTTGTACATCCTTTAATTCTAGCGTTAAATTGATAAATAACGTGTACGAATTTGTTTAACGCATTTGTTTTGGTTACTCGACGTCTCCGTTCTCGTGTAGCCTACATATTGCGTTTTTTTTTTTAATTTGCTTACCGGGCTAAAGGTTAGCATGCTTAAAATACGTAAGTCGTTTTGTTCAACAAATTTAAGTAGATAACTCATCAGTTGTTTGCTTCAGAGCGACAATTTTTGAGATAGTTATTAAAACTGTTTAAAGGTTGTCAAACATTGTTTCTCGTTGTATATCCTTTAATTCTAGACTTAAATTGATAAATAACGTGTACGAATTTGTTTAACGCATTTGTTTTGGTTACTCGACGTCTCCGTTCTCGTGTAGCCTACATATTGCGTTTTTTTTTAATTTGCTTACCGGGCTAAAGGTTAGCATGCTTAAAATACGTAAGTCGTTTTGTTCAACAAATTTAAGTAGATAACTCATCAGTTGTTTGCATCAGAGCGACAATTTTTGAGATAGTTATTAAAACTGTTTAAAGGTTGTCAAACGTTGTTTCTCGTTGTATATCCTTTAATTCTAGAGTTAAATTGATAAATAACGTGTACGAATTTGTTTAACGCATTTGTTTTGGTTACTCGACGTCTCCGTTCTCGTGTAGCCTACATATTGCATTTTTTTTTTAATTTGCTTACCGGGCTAAAGGTTAGCATGCTTAAAATACGTAAGTCGTTTTGTTCAACAAATTTAAGTAGATAACTCATCAGTTGTTTGCATCAGAGCGACAATTTTTGAGATAGTTATTAAAACTGTTTAAAGGTTGTCAAACATTGTTTCTCGTTGTATATCCTTTAATTCTAGAGTTAAATTGATAAATAACTCAGCAGTTGTTTGCATCAGAGCGACAATTTTTGAGATAGTCAAACGATGTTTCTCGTTGTATATCCTTTAATTCTAGAGTTAAATTGATAAATAACGTGTACGAATTTGTTTAACGCATTTGTTTTGGTTACTCGACGGCTCCGTTCTCGTGTAGCCTACATATTGCGTTTTTTTTTAATTTGCTTACCGGGCTAAAGGTTAGCATGCTTAAAATACGTAAGTCGTTTTGTTCAACAAATTTGAGTAGATAACTCATCAGTTGTTTGCATCAGAGCGACAATTTTTGAGATAGTTATTAAAACTGTTTAAAGGTTGTCAAACGTTTTTTCTCGTTGTATATCCTTTAATTCTAGAGTTAAATTGATAAATAACGTGTACGAATTTGTTTAACGCATTTGTTTTGGTTACTCGACGTCTCCGTTCTCGTGTAGCCTACATATTGCGTTTTTTTTTTAATTTGCTTACCGGGCTAAAGGTTAGCATGCTTAAAATACGTAAGTCGTTTTGTTCAACAAATTTAAGTAGATAACTCATCAGTTGTTTGCATCAGAGCGACAATTTTTGAGATAGTTATTAAAACTGTTTAAGGGTTGTCAAACGTTGTTTCTCGTTGTATATCCTTTAATTCTAGAGTTAAATTGATAAATAACGTGTACGAATTTGTTTAACGCATTTGTTTTGGTTACTCGACGTCTCCGTTCTCGTGTAGCCTACATATTGCGTTTTTTTTTTTTTAATTTGCTTACCGGGCTAAAGGTTAGCATGCTTAAAATACGTAAGTCGTTTTGTTCAACAAATTTAAAGATAACTCATCAGTTGTTTGCATCAGAGCGAAAATTTTTGAGATAGTTATTAAAACTGTTTAAAGGTTGTCAAACGTTGTTTCTCGTTGTATATCCTTTAATTCTAGAGTTAAATTGATAAATAACGTGTACGAATTTGTTTAACGCATTTGTTTTGGTTACTCGACGTCTCCGTTCTCGTGTAGCCTACATATTGCGTTTTTTTTTTAATTTGCTTACCGGGCTAAAGGTTAGCATGCTTAAAATACGTAAGTCGTTTTGTTCAACAAATTTAAGTAGATAACTCATCAGTTGTTTGCATCAGAGCGACAATTTTTGAGATAGTTATAAAAACTGTTTAAAGGTTGTCAAACGTTGTTTCTCGTTGTATATCCTTTAATTCTAATGTTAGATTGATAAATAACGTGTACGAATTTGTTTAACGCATTTGTTTTGGTTACTCGACGTCTCCGTTCTCGTGTAGCCTACATATTGCATTTTTTTTTTAATTTGCTTACCGGGCTAAAGGTTAGCATGCTTAAAATACGTAAGTCGTTTTGTTCAACAAATTTGAGTAGATAACTCATTAGGTGTTTGCATCAGAGCGACAATTTTTGAGATAGTTATTAAAACTGTTTAAAGGTTGTCAAACGTTGTTTCTCGTTGTATATCCTTTAATTCTAGAGTTAAATTGATAAATAACGTGTACGAATTTGTTTAACGCATTTGTTTTGGTTAGTCGACGTCTCCGTTCTCGTGTAGCCTACATATTGCGTTTTTTTTTGTTAATTTGCTTACCGGGCTAAAGGTTAGCATGCTTAAAATACGTAAGTCGTTTTGTTCAACAAATTTGAGTAGATAACTCATCAGTTGTTTGCATCAGAGCGACAATTTTTGAGATAGTTATTAAAACTGTTTAAAGGTTGTCAAACGTTGTTTCTCGTTGTATATCCTTTAATTCTAGAGTTAGATTGATAAATAACGTGTACGAATTTGTTTAACGCATTTGTTTTGGTTACTCGATGTCTCCGTTCTCGTGTAGCCTACATATTGCGTGTTTTTTTTAACTTGCTTACCGGGCTAAAGGTTAGCATGCTTAAAATACGTAAGTCGTTTTGTTCAACAAATTTAAGTGGATAACTCATCAGTTGTTTGCATCAGAGCGACAATTTTTGAGATAGTTATTAAAACTGTTTAAAGGTTGTCAAACGTTGTTTCTCGTTGTACATCCTTTAATTCTAGAGTTAAATTGATAACGTGTACGAATTTGTTTAACGCATTTGTTTTGGTTACTCGACGTCTCCGTTCTCGTGTAGCCTACATATTGCGTTTTTTTTTTTAATTTGCTTACCGGGCTAAAGGTTAGCATGCTTAAAATACGTAAGTCGTTTTGTTCAACAAATTTAAGTAGATAACTCATCAGTTGTTTGCATCAGAGCGACAATTTTTGAGATAGTTATTAAAACTGTTTAAAGGTTGTCAAACGTTGTTTCTCGTTGTATATCCTTTAATTCTAATGTTAAATTGATAAATAACGTGTACGAATTTGTTTAACGCATTTGTTTTGGTTACTCGACGTCTCCGTTCTCGTGTAGCCTACATATTGCGTTTTTTTTTTTTTAATTTGCTTACCGGGCTAAAGGTTAGCATGCTTAAAATACGTAAGTCGTTTTGTTCAACAAATTTGTGTAGATAACTCAGCAGTTGTTTGCATCAGAGCGACAATTTTTGAGATAGTCAAACGATGTTTCTCGTTGTATATCCTTTAATTCTAGAGTTAAATTGATAAATAACGTGTACGAATTTGTTTAACGCATTTGTTTTGGTTACTCGACGTCTCCGTTCTCGTGTAGCCTACATATTGCGTTTTTTTTTTAATTTGCTTACCGGGCTAAAGGTTAGCATGCTTAAAATACGTAAGTCGTTTTGTTCAACAAATTTAAGTAGATAACTCATCAGTTGTTGGCATCAGAGCGACAATTTTTGAGATAGTTATTAAAACTGCTTAAAGGTTGTCAAACGTTGTTTCTCGTTGTATATCCTTTAATTCTAATGTTAAATTGATAAATAAAGTGTACGAATTTGTTTAACGCATTTGTTTTGGTTACTCGACGTCTCCGTTCTCGTGTAGCCTACATATTGCGTTTTTTTTTTAAATTGCTAAAGGTTAGCATGCTTAAAATACGTAAGTCGTTTTGTTCAACAAATTTAAGTAGATAACTCATCAGTTGTTTGCATCAGAGCAACAATTTTTGAGATAGTTATTAAAACTGTTTAAAGGTTGTCAAACGTTGTTTCTCGTTGTATATCCTTTAATTCTAGAGTTAAATTGATAAATAAAGTGTACGAATTTGTTTAACGCATTTGTTTTGGTTACTCGACGTCTCCGTTCTCGTGTAGCCTACATATTGCGTTTTTTTTTTAATTTGCTTACCGGGCTAAAGGTTAGCATGCTTAGAATACATAAGTCGTTTTGTTCAACAAATTTAGGTAGATAACTCATCAGTTGTTTGCATCAGAGCGGCAATTTTTGAGATAGTTATTAAAACTGTTTAAAGGTTGTCAAACGTCGTTTCTCGTTGTATATCCTTTAATTCTAGAGTTAAATTGATAAATAACGTGTACGAATTTGTTTAACGCATTAGTTTTGGTTACTCGACGTCTCCGTTCTCGTGTAGTCTACATATTGCGTTTTTTTTAATTTGCTTACCGGGCTAAAGGTTAGCATGCTTAAAATACGTAAGTCGTTTTGTTCAACAAATTTAAGTAGATAACTCATCAGTTGTTTGCATCAGAGCGACAATTTTTGAGATAGTTATTAAAACTGTTTAAAGGTTGTCAAACGTTGTTTCTCGTTGTATATCCTTTAATTCTAGAGTTAAATTGATAAATAACGTGTACGAATTTGTTTAACGCATTTGTTTTGGTTACTCGACGTCTCCGTTCTCGTGTAGCCTACATATTGCGTTTTTTTTTAATTTGCTTACCGGGCTAAAGGTTAGCATGCATAAAATACGTAAGTCGTTTTGTTCAACAAATTTAAGTAGATAACTCATCAGTTGTTTGCATCAGAGCGACAATTTTTGAGGTAGTTATTAAACTGTTTAAAGGTTGTCAAACGTTGTTTCTCGTTGTATATCCTTTAATTCTAGAGTTAAATTGATAAATAACGTGTACGGTTTTGTTTAACGCATTTGTTTTGGTTACTCGACGTCTCCGTTCTCGTGTAGCCTACATATTGCGTTTTTTTTTAATTTGCTTACCGGGCTAAAGGTTAGCATGCTTAAAATACGTAAGTCGTTTTGTTCAACAAATTTAAGTAGATAACTCATCAGTTGTTTCCATCAGAGCGACAATTTTTGAGATAGTTATTAAAACTGTTTAAAGGTTGTCAAGCGATGTTTCTCGTTGTATATCCTTTAATTCTAGAGTTAAATTGATAAATAACGTGTACGAATTTGTTTAACGCATTTGTTTTGGTTACTCGACGTCTCCGTTCTCGTGTAGCCTACATATTGCGTTTTTTTTTTAATTTGCTTACCGGGCTAAAGGTTAGCATGCTTAAAATACGTAAGTCGTTTTGTTCAACAAATTTAAGTAGATAACTCATCACTTGTTTGCATCAGAGCGACAATTTTTGAGATAGTTATTAAAACTGTTTAAAGGTTGTCACACGTTGTTTCTCGTTGTACATCCTTTAATTCTAGAGTTAAATTGATAAATAACGTGTACGAATTTGTTTAACGCATTTGTTTTGGTTACTCGACGTCTCCGTTCTCGTGTAGCCTACATATTGCGTTTTTTTTTTAATTTGCTTACCGGGCTAAAGGTTAGCATGCTTAAAATACGTAAGTCGTTTTGTTCAACAAATTTAAGTAGATAACTCATCAGTTGTTTGCATCAGAGCGACAATTTTTGAGATAGTTATTAAAACTGTTTAAAGGTTGTCAAACGTTGTTTCTCGTTGTTTATCCTTTAATTCTAGAGTTAAATTGATAAATAACGTGTACGAATTTGTTTAACGCATTTGTTTTGGTTACTCGACGTCTCCGTTCTCGCGTAGCCTACATATTGCGTTTTTTTTTTAATTTGCTTACCGGGCTAAAGGTTAGCATTCTTAAAATAGGTAAGTCGTTTTGTTCAACAAATTTAAGTAGATAACTCATCAGTTGTTTGCATCAGAGCGACAATTTTTGAGATAGTTATTAAAACTGTTTAAAGGTTGTCAAACGTTGTTTCTCGTTGTACATCTTTTAATTCTAGAGTTAAATTGATAAATAACGTGTACGAATTTGTTTAACGCATTTGTTTTGGTTACTCGACGTCTCCGTTCTCGTGTAGCCAACATATTGCGTTTTTTTTTTAATTTGCTTACCGGGCTAATGGTTAGCATGCTTAAAATACGTAAGTCGTTTTGTTCAACAAATTTAAGTAGATAACTCATCAGTTGTTAGCATCAGAGCGACAATTTTTGAGATAGTTATTAAAACTGTTTAAAGGTTGTCAAACGTTGTTTCTCGTTGTATATCCTTTAATTCTAGAGTTAAATTGATAAATAACGTGTACGAATTTGTTTAGCGCATTTGTTTTGGTTACTCGACGTCTCCGTTCTCGTGTAGCCTACATATTGCGTTTTTTTTTTAATTTGCTTACCGGGCTAAAGGTTAGCATGTTTAAAATACGTAAGTCGTTTTGTTCAACAAATTTGAGTAGATAACTCAGCAGTTGTTTCCATCAGAGCGACAATTTTTGAGATAGTTATTAAAACTGTTTAAAGTTTGTCAAACGTTGTTTCTCGTTGTATATCCTTTAATTCTAGAGTTAAATTGATAAATAACGTGTACGAATTTGTTTAACGCATTTGTTTTGGTTACTCGACGTCTCCGTTCTCGTGTAGCCTACATATTGCGTTTTTTTTTAATTTGCTTACCGGGCTAAAGGTTAGCATGCTTAAAATACGTAAGTCGTTTTGTTCAACAAATTTAAGTAGATAACTCATCAGTTGTTTGCATCAGAGCGACAATTTTTGAGATAGTTATTAAAACTGTTTAAAGGTTGTCAAACGTTGTTTCTCGTTGTACATCCTTTAATTCTAGAGTTAAATTGATAAATAACGTGTACGAATTTGTTTAACGCATTTGTTTTGGTTACTCGACGTCTCCGTTCTCGTGTAGCCTACATATTGCGTTTTTTTTTAATTTGCTTACCGGGCTAAAGGTTAGCATGCTTAAAATACGTAAGTCGTTTTGTTCAACAAATTTGAGTAGATAACTCAGCAGTTGTTTGCATCAGAGCGACAATTTTTGAGATAGTTATTAAAGCTATTTAAAGGTTGTCAAACGATGTTTCTCGTTGTATATCCTTTAATTCTAGAGTTAAATTGATAAATAACGTGTACGAATTTGTTTAACGCATTTGTTTTGGTTACTCGACGTCTCCGTTCTCGTGTAGCCTACATATGGCGTTTTTTTTTAATTTGCTTACCGGGCTAAAGGTTAGCATGCTTAAAATACGTAAGTCGTTTTATTCAACAAATTTAAGTAGATAACTCATCAGTTGTTTGCATCAGAGCGACAATTTTTGAGATAGTTATTAAAACTGTTTAAAGGTTGTCAAACGTTGTTTCTCGTTGTATATCCTTTAATTCTAGAGTTAAATTGATAAATAACGTGTACGAATTTGTTTAATGCATTTGTTTTGGTTACTCGACGTCTCCGTTCTCGTGTAGGCTACATATTGCGTTTTTTTTTTTAATTTGCTTACCGGGCTAAAGGTTAGCATGCTTAAAATACGTAAGTCGTTTTGTTCAACAAATTTAAGTAGATAACTCATCAGTTGTTTGCATCAGAGCGAAAATTTTTGAGATAGTTATTAAAACTGTTTAAAGGTTGTCAAACGTTGTTTCTCGTTGTATATCCTTTAGTTCTTGAGTTAAATTGATAAATAACGTGTACGAATTTGTTTAACGCATTTGTTTTGGTTACTCGACGTCTCCGTTCTCGTGTAGCCTACATATTGCGTTTTTTTTTAATTTGCTTACCGGGCTAAAGGTTAGCATGCTTAAAATACGTAAGTCGTTTTGTTCAACAAATTTAAGTAGATAACTCATCAGTTGTTTGCATCAGAGCGACAATTTTTGAGATAGTTATTAAAACTGTTTAAAGGTTGTCAAACGTTGTTTCTCGTTGTATATCCTTTAATTCTAATGTTAGATTGATAAATAACGTGTACGAATTTGTTTAACGCATTTGTTTTGGTTACTCGACGTCTCCGTTCTCGTGTAGCCTACATATTGCGTTTTTTTTTTAATTTGCTTACCGGGCTAAAGGTTAGCATGCTTAAAATACGTAAGTCGTTTTGTTCAACAAATTTGAGTAGATAACTCATCAGTTGTTTGCATCAGAGCGACAATTTTTGAGATAGTTATTAAAACTGTTTAAAGGTTGTCAAACGTTGTTTCTCGTTGCATATCCTTTAATTCTAGAGTTAAATTGATAAATAACGTGTACGAATTTGTTTAACGCTTTTGTTTTGGTTACTCGACGTCTCCGTTCTCGTGTAGCCTACATATTGCGTTTTTTTTTTTAATTTGCTTACCGGGCTAAAGGTTAGCATGCTTAAAATACGTAAGTCGTTTTGTTCAACAAATTTGAGTAGATAACTCATCAGTTGTTTGCATCAGAGCGACAATTTTTGAGATAGTTATTAAAACTGTTTAAAGGTTGTCAAACGTTGTTTCTCGTTGTATATCCTTTAATTCTAGAGTTAGATTGATAAATAACGTGTACGAATTTGTTTAACGCATTTGTTTTGGTTACTCGACGTCTCCGTTCTCGTGTAGGCTACATATTGCGTGTTTTTTTTAATTTGCTTACCGGGCTAAAGGTTAGCATGCTTAAAATACGTAAGTCGTTTTGTTCAACAAATTTAAGTAGAAAACTCATCAGTTGTTTGCATCAGAGCGACAATTTTTGAGATAGTTATTAAAACTGTTTAAAGGTTGTCAAACGTTGTTTCTCGTTGTATATCCTTTAATTTTAGAGTTAAATTGATAAATAACGTGTACGAATTTGTTTAACGCATTTGTTTTGGTTACTCGACGTCTCCGTTCTCGTGTAGCCTACATATTGCGTTTTTTTTTTTAATTTGCTTACCGGGCTAAAGGTTAGCATGTTTAAAATACGTAAGTCGTTTTGTTCAACAAATTTAAGTAGATAACTCATCAGTTGTTTGCATCAGAGCGACAATTTTTGAGATAGTTATTAAAACTGTTTAAAGGTTGTCAAACGTTGTTTCTCGTTGTATATCCTTTAATTCTAGAGTTAAATTGATAAATAACGTGTACGAATTTGTTTAACGCATTTGTTTTGGTTACTCGACGTCTCCGTTCTCGTGTAGCCTACATATGGCGTTTTTTTTTTAATTTGCTTACCGGGCTAAAGGTTAGCATGCTTAAAATACGTAAGTCGTTTTGTTCAACAAATTTAAGTAGATAACTCATCAGTTGTTTGCATCAGAGCGACAATTTTTGAGATAGTTATTAAAACTGTTTAAAGGTTGTCAAACGTTGTTTCTCGTTGTATATCCTTTAATTCTAGAGTTAAATTGATAAATAACGTGTACGAATTTGTTTAACGCATTTGTTTTGGTTACTCGACGTCTCCGTTCTCGTGTAGCCTACATATTGCGTTTTTTTTTTAATTTGCTTACCGGGCTAAAGGTTAGCATGCTTAAAATACGTAAGTCGTTTTGTTCAACAAATTTAAGTAGATAACTCATCAGTTGTTTGCATCAGAGCGAAAATTTTTGAGATAGTTATTAAAACTGTTTAAAGGTTGTCAAACGTTGTTTCTCGTTGTATATCCTTTAATTCTAGAGTTAAATTGATAAATAACGTGTACGAATTTGTTTAACGCATTTGTTTTGGTTACTCGACGTCTCCGTTCTCGTGTAGCCTACATATTGCGTTTTTTTTTTTAATTTGCTTACCGGGCTAAAGGTTAGCAAGCTTAAAATACGTAAGTCGTTTTGTTCAACAAATTTAAGTAGATAACTCATCAGTTGTTTGCATCAGAGCGACAATTTTTGAGATAGTTATTAAAACTGTTTAAAGGTTGTCAAACGTTGTTTCTCGTTGTATATCCTTTAATTCTAATGTTAGATTGATAAATAACGTGTACGAATTTGTTTAACGAATTTGTTTTGGTTAATCGACGTCTCCGTTCTCGTGTAGCCTACATATTGCGTTTTTTTTTTTAATTTGCTTACCGGGCTAAAGGTTAGCATGCTTAAAATACGTAAGTCGTTTTGTTCAACAAATTTGAGTAGATAACTCATCAGTTGTTTGCATCAGAGCGACAATTTTTGAGATAGTCAAACGATGTTTCTCGTTGTATATCCTTTAATTCTAGAGTTAAATTGATAAATAACGTGTACGAATTTGTTTAACGCATTTGTTTTGGTTACTCGACGTCTCCGTTCTCGTGTAGCCTACATATTGCGTGGTTTTTTTAATTTGCTTACCGGGCTAAAGGTTAGCATGCTTAAAATACGTAAGTCGTTTTGTTCAACAAATTTAAGTGGATAACTCATCAGTTGTTTGCATCAGAGCGACAATTTTTGAGATAGTTATTAAAACTGTTTAAAGGTTGTCAAACGTTGTTTCTCGTTGTACATCCTTTAATTCTAGAGTTAAATTGATAACGTGTACGAATTTGTTTAACGCATTTGTTTTGGTTACTCGACGTCTCCGTTCTCGTGTAGCCTACATATTGCGTTTTTTTTTTTAATTTGCTTACCGGGCTAAAGGTTAGCATGCTTAAAATACGTAAGTCGTTTTGTTCAACAAATTTGAGTAGATAACTCATCAGTTGTTTGCATCAGAGCGACAATTTTTGAGATAGTTATTAAAACTGTTTAAAGGTTGTCAAACGTTGTTTCTCGTTGTATATCCTTTAATTCTAGAGTTAGATTGATAAATAACGTGTACGAATTTGTTTAACGCATTTGTTTTGGTTACTCGACGTCTCCGTTCTCGTGTAGGCTACATATTGCGTGTTTTTTTTAATTTGCTTACCGGGCTAAAGGTTAGCATGCTTAAAATACGTAAGTCGTTTTGTTCAACAAATTTAAGTAGAAAACTCATCAGTTGTTTGCATCAGAGCGACAATTTTTGAGATAGTTATTAAAACTGTTTAAAGGTTGTCAAACGTTGTTTCTCGTTGTATATCCTTTAATTTTAGAGTTAAATTGATAAATAACGTGTACGAATTTGTTTAACGCATTTGTTTTGGTTACTCGACGTCTCCGTTCTCGTGTAGCCTACATATTGCGTTTTTTTTTTTAATTTGCTTACCGGGCCAAAGGTTAGCATGTTTAAAATACGTAAGTCGTTTTGTTCAACAAATTTAAGTAGATAACTCATCAGTTGTTTGCATCAGAGCGACAATTTTTGAGATAGTTATTAAAACTGTTTAAAGGTTGTCAAACGTTGTTTCTCGTTGTATATCCTTTAATTCTAGAGTTAAATTGATAAATAACGTGTACGAATTTGTTTAACGCATTTGTTTTGGTTACTCGACGTCTCCGTTCTCGTGTAGCCTACATATGGCGTTTTTTTTTTAATTTGCTTACCGGGCTAAAGGTTAGCATGCTTAAAATACGTAAGTCGTTTTGTTCAACAAATTTAAGTAGATAACTCATCAGTTGTTTGCATCAGAGCGACAATTTTTGAGATAGTTATTAAAACTGTTTAAAGGTTGTCAAACGTTGTTTCTCGTTGTATATCCTTTAATTCTAGAGTTAAATTGATAAATAACGTGTACGAATTTGTTTAACGCATTTGTTTTGGTTACTCGACGTCTCCGTTCTCGTGTAGCCTACATATTGCGTTTTTTTTTTTAATTTGCTTACCGGGCTAAAGGTTAGCATGCTTAAAATACGTAAGTCGTTTTGTTCAACAAATTTAAGTAGATAACTCATCAGTTGTTTGCATCAGAGCGAAAATTTTTGAGATAGTTATTAAAACTGTTTAAAGGTTGTCAAACGTTGTTTCTCGTTGTATATCCTTTAATTCTAGAGTTAAATTGATAAATAACGTGTACGAATTTGTTTAACGCATTTGTTTTGGTTACTCGACGTCTCCGTTCTCGTGTAGCCTACATATTGCGTTTTTTTTTTTAATTTGCTTACCGGGCTAAAGGTTAGCAAGCTTAAAATACGTAAGTCGTTTTGTTCAACAAATTTAAGTAGATAACTCATCAGTTGTTTGCATCAGAGCGACAATTTTTGAGATAGTTATTAAAACTGTTTAAAGGTTGTCAAACGTTGTTTCTCGTTGTATATCCTTTAATTCTAATGTTAGATTGATAAATAACGTGTACGAATTTGTTTAACGAATTTGTTTTGGTTAATCGACGTCTCCGTTCTCGTGTAGCCTACATATTGCGTTTTTTTTTTTAATTTGCTTACCGGGCTAAAGGTTAGCATGCTTAAAATACGTAAGTCGTTTTGTTCAACAAATTTGAGTAGATAACTCATCAGTTGTTTGCATCAGAGCGCCAATTTTTGAGATAGTCAAACGATGTTTCTCGTTGTATATCCTTTAATTCTAGAGTTAAATTGATAAATAACGTGTACGAATTTGTTTAACGCATTTGTTTTGGTTACTCGACGTCTCCGTTCTCGTGTAGCCTACATATTGCGTGGTTTTTTTAATTTGCTTACCGGGCTAAAGGTTAGCATGCTTAAAATACGTAAGTCGTTTTGTTCAACAAATTTAAGTGGATAACTCATCAGTTGTTTGCATCAGAGCGACAATTTTTGAGATAGTTATTAAAACTGTTTAAAGGTTGTCAAACGTTGTTTCTCGTTGTACATCCTTTAATTCTAGAGTTAAATTGATAACGTGTACGAATTTGTTTAACGCATTTGTTTTGGTTACTCGACGTCTCCGTTCTCGTGTAGCCTACATATTGCGTTTTTTTTTTTAATTTGCTTACCGGGCTAAAGGTTAGCATGCTTAAAATACGTAAGTCGTTTTGTTCAACAAATTTAAGTAGATAACTCATCAGTTGTTTGCATCAGAGCGACAATTTTTGAGATAGTCAAACGTTGTTTCTCGTTGTATATCCTTTAATTCTAGAGTTAAATTGATAAATAACGTGTACGAATTTGTTTAACGCATTTGTTTTGGTTACTCGACGGCTCCGTTCTCGTGTAGCCTACATATTGCGTTTTTTTTTAATTTGCTTACCGGGCTAAAGGTTAGCATGCTTAAAATACGTAAGTCGTTTTGTTCAACAAATTTGAGTAGATAACTCATCAGTTGTTTGCATCAGAGCGACAATTTTTGAGATAGTTATTAAAACTGTTTAAATGTTGTCAAACGTTGTTTCTCGTTGTATATTCTTTAATTCTAGAGTTAAATTGATAAATAACGTGTACGAATTTGTTTAACGCATTTGTTTTGGTTACTCGACGTCTCCGTTCTCGTGTAGCCCACATATTGCGTTTTTTTTTAATTTGCTTACCGGGCTAAAGGTTAGCATGCTTAAAATACGTAAGTCGTTTTGTTCAACAAATTTGAGTAGATAACTCAGCAGTTGTTTGCATCAGAGCGACAATTTTTGAGAAAGTCAAACGATGTTTCTCGTTGTATATCCTTTAATTCTAGAGTTAAATTGATAAATAACGTGTACGAATTTGTTTAACGCATTTGTTTTGGTTACTCGACGGCTCCGTTCTCGTGTAGCCTACATATTGCGTTTTTTTTTAATTTGCTTACCGGGCTAAAGGTTAGCATGCTTAAAATACGTAAGTCGTTTTGTTCAACAAATTTAAGTAGATAACTCATCAGTTGTTTGCATCAGAGCGAAAATGTTTGAGATAGTTATTAAAACTGTTTAAAGGTTGTCAAACGTTGTTTCTCGTTGTATATCCTTTAATTCTAGAGTTAAATTGATAAATAACGTATACGAATTTGTTTAACGCATTTGTTTTGGTTACTCGACGTCTCCGTTCTCGTGTAGCATACATATTGCGTTTTTTTTTAATTTGCTTACCGGGCTAAAGGTTAGCATGCTTAAAATACGTAAGTCGTTTTGTTCAACAAATTTAAGTAGATAACTCATCAGTTGTTTGCATCAGAGCGACAATTTTTGAGATAGTTATTAAAACTGTTTAAAGGTTGTCAAACGTTGTTTCTCGTTGTATATCCTTTAATTCTAATGTTAGATTGTTAAATAACGTGTACGAATTTGTTTAACGCATTTGTTTTGGTTACTCGACGTCTCCGTTCTCGTGTAGCCTACATATTGCGTTTTTTTTTTAATTTGCTTACCGGGCTAAAGGTTAGCATGCTTAAAATACGTAAGTCGTTTTGTTCAACAAATTTGAGTAGATAACTCATCAGTTGTTTGCATCAGAGCGACAATTTTTGAGATAGTTATTAAAACTGTTTAAAGGTTGTCAAACGTTGTTTCTCGTTGTATATCCTTTAATTCTAGAGTTAAATTGATAAATAACGTGTACGAATTTGTTTAACGCATTTGTTTTGGTTACTCGACGTCTCCGTTCTAGTGTAGCCTACATATTGCGTTTTTTTTTTTAATTTGCTTACCGGGCTAAAGGTTAGCATGCTTAAAATACGTAAGTCGTTTTGTTCAACAAATTTGAGTAGATAACTCATCAGTTGTTTGCATCAGAGCGACAATTTTTGAGATAGTTATTAAAACTGTTTAAAGGTTGTCAAACGTTGTTTCTCGTTGTATATCCTTTAATTCTAGAGTTAGATTGATAAATAACGTGTACGAATTTGTTTAACGCATTTGTTTTGGTTACTCGACGTCTCCGTTCTCGTGTAGCCCACATATTGCGTTTTTTTTTTAATTTGCTTACCGGGCTAAAGGTTAGCATGCTTAAAATACGTAAGTCGTTTTGTTCAACAAATTTGAGTAGATAACTCAGGAGTTGTTTGCATCAGAGCGACAATTTTTGAGATAGTCAAACGATGTTTCTCTTTGTATATCCTTTAATTCTAGAGCTAAATTGATAAATAACGTGTACGAATTTGTTAAACGCATTTGTTTTGGTTACTCGACGGCTCTGTTCTCGTGTAGCCTACATATTGCGTTTTTTTTTAATTTGCTTACCGGGCTAAAGGTTAGCATGCTTAAAATACGTAAGTCGTTTTGTTCAACAAATTTAAGTAGATAACTCATCAGTTGTTTGCATCAGAGCGAAAATTTTTGAGATAGTTATTAAAACTGTTTAAAGGTTGTCAAACGTTGTTTCTCGTTGTATATCCTTTAATTCTAGAGTTAAATTGATAAATAACGTGTACGAATTTGTTTAACGCATTTGTTTTGGTTACTCGACGTCTCCGTTCTCGTGTAGCCTACATATTGCGTTTTTTTTTAATTTGCTTACCGGGCTAAAGGTTAGCATGCTTAAAATACGTAAGTCGTTTTGTTCAACAAATTTAAGTAGATAACTCATCAGTTGTTTGCATCAGAGCGACAATTTTTGAGATAGTTATTAAAACTGTTTAAAGGTTGTCAAACGTTGTTTCTCGTTGTATATCCTTTAATTCTAATGTTAGATTGATAAATAACGTGTACGAATTTGTTTAACGCATTTGTTTTGGTTACTCGACGTCTCCGTTCTCGTGTAGCCTACATATTGCGTTTTTTTTTAATTTGCTTACCGGGCTAAAGGTTAGCATGCTTAAAATACGTAAGTCGTTTTGTTCAACAAATTTGAGTAGATAACTCATCAGTTGTTTGCATCAGAGCGACAATTTTTGAGATAGTTATTAAAACTGTTTAAAGGTTGTCAAACGTTGTTTCTCGTTGTATATCCATTAATTCTAGAGTTAAATTGATAAATAACGTGTACGAATTTGTTTAACGCATTTGTTTTGGTTACTCGACGTCTCCGTTCTAGTGTAGCCTACATATTGCGTTTTTTTTTTTAATTTGCTTACCGGGCTAAAGGTTAGCATGCTTAAAATACGTAAGTCGTTTTGTTCAACAAATTTGAGTAGATAACTCATCAGTTGTTTGCATCAGAGCGACAATTTTTGAGATAGTTATTAAAACTGTTTAAAGGTTGTCAAACGTTGTTTCTCGTTGTATATCCTTTAATTCTAGAGTTAGATTGATAAATAACGTGTACGAATTTGTTTAACGCATTTGTTTTGGTTCTCGACGTCTCCGTTCTCGTGTAGCCTACATATTGCGTGTTTTTTTTTAATTTGCTTACCGGGCTAAAGGTTAGCATGCTTAAAATACGTAAGTCGTTTTGTTCAACAAATTTAAGTGGATAACTCATCAGTTGTTTGCATCAGAGCGACAATTTTTGAGATAGTTATTAAAACTGTTTAAAGGTTGTCAAACGTTGTTTCTCGTTGTACATCCTTTAATTCTAGAGTTAAATTGATAACGTGTACGAATTTGTTTAACGCATTTGTTTTGGTTACTCGACGTCTCCGTTCTCGTGTAGCCTACATATTGCGTTTTTTTTTTTAATTTGCTTACCGGGCTAAAGGTTAGCATGCTTAAAATACGTAAGTCGTTTTGTTCAACAAATTTAAGTAGATAACTCATCAGTTGTTTGCATCAGAGCGACAATTTTTGAGATAGTTATTAAAACTGTTTAAAGGTTGTCAAACGTTGTTTCTCGTTGTATATCCTTTAATTCTAATGTTAAATTGATAAATAACGTGTACGAATTTGTTTAACGCATTTGTTTTGGTTACTCGACGTCTCCGTTCTCGTGTAGCCTACATATTTTTTTAATTTGCTTACCGGGCTAAAGGTTAGCATGCTTAAAATACGTAAGTCGTTTTGTTCAACAAATTTGAGTAGATAACTCAGCAGTTGTTTGCATCAGAGCGACAATTTTTGAGATAGTTATTAAAACTGTTTAAAGGTTGTCAAACGTTGTTTCTCGTTGTATATCCTTTAATTCTAGAGTTAAATTGATAAATAACGTGTACGAATTTGTTTAACGCATTTGTTTTGGTTACTCGACGTCTCCGTTCTAGTGTAGCCTACATATTGCGTTTTTTTTTTTTAATTTGCTTACCGGGCTAAAGGTTAGCATGCTTAAAATACGTAAGTCGTTTTGTTCAACAAATTTGAGTAGATAACTCAGCAGTTGTTTGCATCAGAGCGACAATTTTTGAGATAGTTATTAAAACTGTTTAAAGGTTGTCAAACGTTGTTTCTCGTTGTATATCCTTTAATTCTAATGTTAAATTGATAAATAACGTGTACGAATTTGTTTAACGCATTTGTTTTGGTTACTCGACGTCTCCGTTCTCGTGTAGCCTACATATTTTTTTAATTTGCTTACCGGGCTAAAGGTTAGCATGCTTAAAATACGTAAGTCGTTTTGTTCAACAAATTTGAGTAGATAACTCAGCAGTTGTTTGCATCAGAGCGACAATTTTTGAGATAGTTATTAAAACTGTTTAAAGGTTGTCAAACGTTGTTTCTCGTTGTATATCCTTTAATTCTAGAGTTAAATTGATAAATAACGTGTACGAATTTGTTTAACGCATTTGTTTTGGTTACTCGACGTCTCCGTTCTAGTGTAGCCTACATATTGCGTTTTTTTTTTTTAATTTGCTTACCGGGCTAAAGGTTAGCATGCTTAAAATACGTAAGTCGTTTTGTTCAACAAATTTGAGTAGATAACTCATCAGTTGTTTGCATCAGAGCGACAATTTTTGAGATAGTTATTAAAACTGTTTAAAGGTTGTCAAACGTTGTTTCTCGTTGTATATCCTTTAATTCTAGAGTTAGATTGATAAATAACGTGTACGAATTTGTTTAACGCATTTGTTTTGGTTCTCGACGTCTCCGTTCTCGTGTAGCCTACATATTGCGTGTTTTTTTAATTTGCTTACCGGGCTAAAGGTTAGCATGTTTAAAATACGTAAGTCGTTTTGTTCAACAAATTTAAGTAGATAACTCATCAGTTGTTTGCATCAGAGCGACAATTTTTGAGATAGTCAAACGATGTTTCTCGTTGTATATCCTTTAATTCTAGAGTTAAATTGATAAATAACGTGTACGAATTTGTTAAACGCATTTGTTTTGGTTACTCGACGGCTCCGTTCTCGTGTAGCCTACATATTGCGTTTTTTTTTAATTTGCTTACCGGGCTAAAGGTTAGCATGCTTAAAATACGTAAGTCGTTTTGTTCAACAAATTTAAGTAGATAACTCATCAGTTATTTGCATCAGAGCGAAAATTTTTGAGATAGTTATTAAAACTGTTTAAAGGTTGTCAAACGTTGTTTCTCGTTGTATATCCTTTAATTCTAGAGTTAAATTGATAAATAACGTGTACGAATTTGTTTAACGCATTTGTTTTGGTTACTCGACGTCTCCGTTCTCGTGTAGCCTACATATTGCGTTTTTTTTTAATTTGCTTACCGGGCTAAAGGTTAGCATGCTTAAAATACGTAAGTCGTTTTGTTCAACAAATTTAAGTAGATAACTCATCAGTTGTTTGCATCAGAGCGACAATTTTTGAGATAGTTATTAAAACTGTTTAAAGGTTGTCAAACGTTGTTTCTCGTTGTATATCCTTTAATTCTAATGTTAGATTGATAAATAACGTGTACGAATTTGTTTAACGCATTTGTTTTGGTTACTCGACGTCTCCGTTCTCGTGTAGCCTACATATTGCGTTTTTTTTTAATTTGCTTACCGCGCTAAAGGTTAGCATGCTTAAAATACGTAAGTCGTTTTGTTCAACAAATTTGAGTAGATAACTCATCAGTTGTTTGCATCAGAGCGACAATTTTTGAGATAGTTATTAAAACTGTTTAAAGGTTGTCAAACGTTGTTTCTCGTTGTATATCCATTAATTCTAGAGTTAAATTGATAAATAACGTGTACGAATTTGTTTAACGCATTTGTTTTGGTTACTCGACGTCTCCGTTCTAGTGTAGCCTACATATTGCGTTTTTTTTTTTAATTTGCTTACCGGGCTAAAGGTTAGCATGCTTAAAATACGTAAGTCGTTTTGTTCAACAAATTTGAGTAGATAACTCATCAGTTGTTTGCATCAGAGCGACAATTTTTGAGATAGTTATTAAAACTGTTTAAAGTTGTCAAACGTTGTTTCTCGTTGTATATCCTTTAATTCTAGAGTTAGATTGATAAATAACGTGTACGAATTTGTTTAACGCATTTGTTTTGGTTCTCGACGTCTCCGTTCTCGTGTAGCCTACATATTGCGTGTTTTTTTTTAATTTGCTTACCGGGCTAAAGGTTAGCATGCTTAAAATACGTAAGTCGTTTTGTTCAACAAATTTAAGTGGATAACTCATCAGTTGTTTGCATCAGAGCGACAATTTTTGAGATAGTTATTAAAACTGTTTAAAGGTTGTCAAACGTTGTTTCTCGTTGTACATCCTTTAATTCTAGAGTTAAATTGATAACGTGTACGAATTTGTTTAACGCATTTGTTTTGGTTACTCGACGTCTCCGTTCTCGTGTAGCCTACATATTGCGTTTTTTTTTTTAATTTGCTTACCGGGCTAAAGGTTAGCATGCTTAAAATACGTAAGTCGTTTTGTTCAACAAATTTAAGTAGATAACTCATCAGTTGTTTGCATCAGAGCGACAATTTTTGAGATAGTTATTAAAACTGTTTAAAGGTTGTCAAACGTTGTTTCTCGTTGTATATCCTTTAATTCTAATGTTAAATTGATAAATAACGTGTACGAATTTGTTTAACGCATTTGTTTTGGTTACTCGACGTCTCCGTTCTCGTGTAGCCTACATATTTTTTTAATTTGCTTACCGGGCTAAAGGTTAGCATGCTTAAAATACGTAAGTCGTTTTGTTCAACAAATTTGAGTAGATAACTCAGCAGTTGTTTGCATCAGAGCGACAATTTTTGAGATAGTTATTAAAACTGTTTAAAGGTTGTCAAACGTTGTTTCTCGTTGTATATCCTTTAATTCTAGAGTTAAATTGATAAATAACGTGTACGAATTTGTTTAACGCATTTGTTTTGGTTACTCGACGGCTCCGTTCTCGTGTAGCCTACATATTGCGTTTTTTTTTAATTTGCTTACCGGGCTAAAGGTTAGCATGCTTAAAATACGTAAGTCGTTTTGTTCAACAAATTTTAGTAGATAACTCATCAGTTGTTTGCATCAGAGCGACAATTTTTGAGATAGTTATTAAAACTGTTTAAAGGTTGTCAAACGTTGTTTCTCGTTGTATATCCTTTAATTCTAGAGTTAAATTGATAAATAACGTGTACGAATTTGTTTAACGCATTTATTTTGGTTACTCGACGGCTTCGTTCTCGTGTAGCCTACATATTGCGTTTTTTTTTAATTTGCTTACCGGGCTAAAGGTTAGCATGCTTAAAATACGTAAGTCGTTTTGTTCAACAAATTTGAGTAGATAACTCATCAGTTGTTTGCATCAGAGCGACAATTTTTGAGATAGTTATTAAAACTGTTTAAATGTTGTCAAACGTTGTTTCTCGTTGTATATTCTTTAATTCTAGAGTTAAATTGATAAATAACGTGTACGAATTTGTTTAACGCATTTGTTTTGGTTACTCGACGTCTCCGTTCTCGTGTAGCCCACATATTGCGTTTTTTTTTTAATTTGCTTACCGGGCTAAAGGTTAGCATGCTTAAAATACGTAAGTCGTTTTGTTCAACAAATTTGGGTAGATAACTCAGGAGTTGTTTGCATCAGAGCGACAATTTTTGAGATAGTCAAACGATGTTTTTCGTTGTATATCCTTTAATTCTAGAGTTAAATTGATAAATAACGTGTACGAATTTGTTAAACGCATTTGTTTTGGTTACTCGACGGCTCCGTTCTCGTGTAGCCTACATATTGCGTTTTTTTTTAATTTGCTTACCGGGCTAAAGGTTAGCATGCTTAAAATACGTAAGTCGTTTTGTTCAACAAATTTGAGTAGATAACTCAGCAGTTGTTTGCATCAGAGCGACAATTTTTGAGATAGTTATTAAAACTGTTTAAAGGTTGTCAAACGTTGTTTCTCGTTGTATATCCTTTAATTCTAGAGTTAAATTGATAAATAACGTGTACGAATTTGTTTAACGCATTTGTTTTGGTTACTCGACGTCTCCGTTCTAGTGTAGCCTACATATTGCGTTTTTTTTTTTTAATTTGCTTACCGGGCTAAAGGTTAGCATGCTTAAAATACGTAAGTCGTTTTGTTCAACAAATTTGAGTAGATAACTCATCAGTTGTTTGCATCAGAGCGACAATTTTTGAGATAGTTATTAAAACTGTTTCAAGGTTGTCAAACGTTGTTTCTCGTTGTATATCCTTTAATTCTAGAGTTAGATTGATAAATAACGTGTACGAATTTGTTTAACGAATTTGTTTTGGTTCTCGACGTCTCCGTTCTCGTGTAGCCTACATATTGCGTGTTTTTTTTAATTTGCTTACCGGGCTAAAGGTTAGCATGTTTAAAATACGTAAGTCGTTTTGTTCAACAAATTTAAGTAGATAACTCATCAGTTGTTTGCATCAGAGCGACAATTTTTGAGATAGTCAAACGATGTTTCTCGTTGTATATCCTTTAATTCTAGAGTTAAATTGATAAATAACGTGTACGAATTTGTTAAACGCATTTGTTTTGGTTACTCGACGGCTCCGTTCTCGTGTAGCCTACATATTGCGTTTTTTTTTAATTTGCTTACCGGGCTAAAGGTTAGCATGCTTAAAATACGTAAGTCGTTTTGTTCAACAAATTTAAGTAGATAACTCATCAGTTGTTTGCATCAGAGCGAAAATTTTTGAGATAGTTATTAAAACTGTTTAAAGGTTGTCAAACGTTGTTTCTCGTTGTATATCCTTTAATTCTAGAGTTAAATTGATAAATAACGTGTACGAATTTGTTTAACGCATTTGTTTTGGTTACTCGACGTCTCCGTTCTCGTGTAGCCTACATATTGCGTTTTTTTTTAATTTGCTTACCGGGCTAAAGGTTAGCATGCTTAAAATACGTAAGTCGTTTTGTTCAACAAATTTAAGTAGATAACTCATCAGTTGTTTGCATCAGAGCGACAATTTTTGAGATAGTTATTAAAACTGTTTAAAGGTTGTCAAACGTTGTTTCTCGTTGTATATCCTTTAATTCTAATGTTAGATTGATAAATAACGTGTACGAATTTGTTTAACGCATTTGTTTTGGTTACTCGACGTCTCCGTTCTCGTGTAGCCTACATATTGCGTTTTTTTTTAATTTGCTTACCGCGCTAAAGGTTAGCATGCTTAAAATACGTAAGTCGTTTTGTTCAACAAATTTGAGTAGATAACTCATCAGTTGTTTGCATCAGAGCGACAATTTTTGAGATAGTTATTAAAACTGTTTAAAGGTTGCCAAACGTTGTTTCTCGTTGTATATCCATTAATTCTAGAGTTAAATTGATAAATAACGTGTACGAATTTGTTTAACGCATTTGTTTTGGTTACTCGACGTCTCCGTTCTAGTGTAGCCTACATATTGCGTTTTTTTTTTTAATTTGCTTACCGGGCTAAAGGTTAGCATGCTTAAAATACGTAAGTCGTTTTGTTCAACAAATTTGAGTAGATAACTCATCAGTTGTTTGCATCAGAGCGACAATTTTTGAGATAGTTATTAAAACTGTTTAAAGTTGTCAAACGTTGTTTCTCGTTGTATATCCTTTAATTCTAGAGTTAGATTGATAAATAACGTGTACGAATTTGTTTAACGCATTTGTTTTGGTTCTCGACGTCTCCGTTCTCGTGTAGCCTACATATTGCGTGTTTTTTTTTAATTTGCTTACCGGGCTAAAGGTTAGCATGCTTAAAATACGTAAGTCGTTTTGTTCAACAAATTTAAGTGGATAACTCATCAGTTGTTTGCATCAGAGCGACAATTTTTGAGATAGTTATTAAAACTGTTTAAAGGTTGTCAAACGTTGTTTCTCGTTGTACATCCTTTAATTCTAGAGTTAAATTGATAACGTGTACGAATTTGTTTAACGCATTTGTTTTGGTTACTCGACGTCTCCGTTCTCGTGTAGCCTACATATTGCGTTTTTTTTTTTAATTTGCTTACCGGGCTAAAGGTTAGCATGCTTAAAATACGTAAGTCGTTTTGTTCAACAAATTTAAGTAGATAACTCATCAGTTGTTTGCATCAGAGCGACAATTTTTGAGATAGTTATTAAAACTGTTTAAAGGTTGTCAAACGTTGTTTCTCGTTGTATATCCTTTAATTCTAATGTTAAATTGATAAATAACGTGTACGAATTTGTTTAACGCATTTGTTTTGGTTACTCGACGTCTCCGTTCTCGTGTAGCCTACATATTTTTTTAATTTGCTTACCGGGCTAAAGGTTAGCATGCTTAAAATACGTAAGTCGTTTTGTTCAACAAATTTGAGTAGATAACTCAGCAGTTGTTTGCATCAGAGCGACAATTTTTGAGATAGTTATTAAAACTGTTTAAAGGTTGTCAAACGTTGTTTCTCGTTGTATATCCTTTAATTCTAGAGTTAAATTGATAAATAACGTGTACGAATTTGTTTAACGCATTTGTTTTGGTTACTCGACGGCTCCGTTCTCGTGTAGCCTACATATTGCGTTTTTTTTTAATTTGCTTACCGGGCTAAAGGTTAGCATGCTTAAAATACGTAAGTCGTTTTGTTCAACAAATTTTAGTAGATAACTCATCAGTTGTTTGCATCAGAGCGACAATTTTTGAGATAGTTATTAAAACTGTTTAAAGGTTGTCAAACGTTGTTTCTCGTTGTATATCCTTTAATTCTAGAGTTAAATTGATAAATAACGTGTACGAATTTGTTTAACGCATTTATTTTGGTTACTCGACGGCTCCGTTCTCGTGTAGCCTACATATTGCGTTTTTTTTTAATTTGCTTACCGGGCTAAAGGTTAGCATGCTTAAAATACGTAAGTCGTTTTGTTCAACAAATTTGAGTAGATAACTCATCAGTTGTTTGCATCAGAGCGACAATTTTTGAGATAGTTATTAAAACTGTTTAAATGTTGTCAAACGTTGTTTCTCGTTGTATATTCTTTAATTCTAGAGTTAAATTGATAAATAACGTGTACGAATTTGTTTAACGCATTTGTTTTGGTTACTCGACGTCTCCGGTCTCGTGTAGCCCACATATTGCGTTTTTTTTTTAATTTGCTTACCGGGCTAAAGGTTAGCATGCTTAAAATACGTAAGTCGTTTTGTTCAACAAATTTGGGTAGATAACTCAGGAGTTGTTTGCATCAGAGCGACAATTTTTGAGATAGTCAAACGATGTTTCTCGTTGTATATCCTTTAATTCTAGAGTTAAATTGATAAATAACGTGTACGAATTTGTTAAACGCATTTGTTTTGGTTACTCGACGGCTCCGTTCTCGTGTAGCCTACATATTGCGTTTTTTTTTAATTTGCTTACCGGGCTAAAGGTTAGCATGCTTAAAATACGTAAGTCGTTTTGTTCAACAAATTTAAGTAGATAACTCATCAGTTGTTTGCATCAGAGCGAAAATTTTTGAGATAGTTATTAAAACTGTTTAAAGGTTGTCAAACGTTGTTTCTCGTTGTATATCCTTTAATTCTAGAGTTAAATTGATAAATAACGTGTACGAATTTGTTTAACGCATTTGTTTTGGTTACTCGACGTCTCCGTTCTCGTGTAGCCTACATATTGCGTTTTTTTTTAATTTGCTTACCGGGCTAAAGGTTAGCATGCTTAAAATACGTAAGTCGTTTTGTTCAACAAATTTAAGTAGATAACTCATCAGTTGTTTGCATCAGAGCGACAATTTTTGAAATAGTTATTAAAACTGTTTAAAGGTTGTCAAACGTTGTTTCTCGTTGTATATCCTTTAATTCTAATGTTAGATTGATAAATAACGTGTACGAATTTGTTTAACGCATTTGTTTTGGTTACTCGACGTCTCCGTTCTCGTGTAGCCTACATATTGCGTTTTTTTTTAATTTGCTTACCGCGCTAAAGGTTAGCATGCTTAAAATACGTAAGTCGTTTTGTTCAACAAATTTGAGTAGATAACTCATCAGTTGTTTGCATCAGAGCGACAATTTTTGAGATAGTTATTAAAACTGTTTAAAGGTTGTCAAACGTTGTTTCTCGTTGTGTATCCATTAATTCTAGAGTTAAATTGATAAATAACGTGTACGAATTTGTTTAACGCATTTGTTTTGGTTACTCGACGTCTCCGTTCTAGTGTAGCCTACATATTGCGTTTTTTTTTTTAATTTGCTTACCGGGCTAAAGGTTAGCATGCTTAAAATACGTAAGTCGTTTTGTTCAACAAATTTGAGTAGATAACTCATCAGTTGTTTGCATCAGAGGGACAATTTTTGAGATAGTTATTAAAACTGTTTAAAGGTTGTCAAACGTTGTTTCTCGTTGTATATCCTTTAATTCTAGAGTTAGATTGATAAATAACGTGTACGAATTTGTTTAACGCATTTGTTTTGGTTCTCGACGTCTCCGTTCTCGTGTAGCCTACATATTGCGTGTTTTTTTTTAATTTGCTTACCGGGCTAAAGGTTAGCATGCTTAAAATACGTAAGTCGTTTTGTTCAACAAATTTAAGTGGATAACTCATCAGTTGTTTGCATCAGAGCGACAATTTTTGAGATAGTTATTAAAACTGTTTAAAGGTTGTCAAACGTTGTTTCTCGTTGTACATCCTTTAATTCTAGAGTTAAATTGATAACGTGTACGAATTTGTTTAACGCATTTGTTTTGGTTACTCGACGTCTCCGTTCTCGTGTAGCCTACATATTGCGTTTTTTTTTTTAATTTGCTTACCGGGCTAAAGGTTAGCATGCTTAAAATACGTAAGTCGTTTTGTTCAACAAATTTAAGTAGATAACTCATCAGTTGTTTGCATCAGAGCGACAATTTTTGAGATAGTTATTAAAACTGTTTAAAGGTTGTCAAACGTTGTTTCTCGTTGTATATCCTTTAATTCTAATGTTAAATTGATAAATAACGTGTACGAATTTGTTTAACGCATTTGTTTTGGTTACTCGACGTCTCCGTTCTCGTGTAGCCTACATATTTTTTTAATTTGCTTACCGGGCTAAAGGTTAGCATGCTTAAAATACGTAAGTCGTTTTGTTCAACAAATTTGAGTAGATAACTCAGCAGTTGTTTGCATCAGAGCGACAATTTTTGAGATAGTTATTAAAACTGTTTAAAGGTTGTCAAACGTTGTTTCTCGTTGTATATCCTTTAATTCTAGAGTTAAATTGATAAATAACGTGTACGAATTTGTTTAACGCATTTGTTTTGGTTACTCGACGGCTCCGTTCTCGTGTAGCCTACATATTGCGTTTTTTTTTAATTTGCTTACCGGGCTAAAGGTTAGCATGCTTAAAATACGTAAGTCGTTTTGTTCAACAAATTTTAGTAGATAACTCATCAGTTGTTTGCATCAGAGCGACAATTTTTGAGATAGTTATTAAAACTGTTTAAAGGTTGTCAAACGTTGTTTCTCGTTGTATATCCTTTAATTCTAGAGTTAAATTGATAAATAACGTGTACGAATTTGTTTAACGCATTTGTTTTGGTTACTCGACGTCTCCGTTCTCGTGTAGCCTACATATTGCGTTTTTTTTTTTAATTTGCTTACCGGGCTAAAGGTTAGCATGCTTAAAATACGTAAGTCGTTTTGTTCAACAAATTTAAGTAGATAACTCATCAGTTGTTTGCATCAGAGCGACAATTTTTGAGATAGTTATTAAAACTGTTTAAAGGTTGTCAAACGTTGTTTCTCGTTGTATATCCTTTAATTCTAGAGTTAAATTGATAAATAACGTGTACGAATTTGTTTAACGCATTTGTTTTGGTTACTCGACGTCTCCGTTCTCGTGTAGCCTACATATTGCGTTTTTTTTTTAATTTGCTTACCGGGCTAAAGGTTAGCATGCTTAAAATACGTAAGTCGTTTTGTTCAACAAATTTAAGTAGATAACTCATCAGTTGTTTGCATCAGAGCGACAATTTTTGAGATAGTTATTAAAACTGTTTAAAGGTTGTCAAGCGTTGTTTCTCGTTGTATATCCTTTAATTCTAATGTTAAATTGATAAATAACGTGTACGAATTTGTTTAACGCATTTGTTTTGGTTACTCGACGTCTCCGTTCTCGTGTAGCCTACATATTGCGTTTTTTTTTTTTTAATTTGCTTACCGGGCTAAAGGTTAGCATGCTTAAAATACGTAAGTCGTTTTGTTCAACAAATTTGAGTAGATAACTCAGCAGTTGTTTGCATCAGAGCGACAATTTTTGAGATAGTCAAACGATGTTTCTCGTTGTATATCCTTTAATTCTAGAGTTAAATTGATAAATAACGTGTACGAATTTTTTTAACGCATTTGTTTTGGTTACTCGACGTCTCCGTTCTCGTGTAGCCTACATATTGCGTTTTTTTTTAATTTGCTTACCGGGCTAAAGGTTAGCATGCTTAAAATACGTAAGTCGTTTTGTTCAACAAATTTAAGTAGATAACTCATCAGTTGTTTGCATCAGAGCGACAATTTTTGAGATAGTTATTAAAACTGTTTAAAGGTTGTCAAACGTTGTTTCTCGTTGTATATCCTTTAATTCTAGAGTTAAATTGATAAATAACGTGTACGAATTTGTTTAACGCATTTGTTTTGGTTAGTCGACGTCTCCGTTCTCGTGTAGCCTACATATTGCGTTTTTTTTTGTTAATTTGCTTACCGGGCTAAAGGTTATCATGCTTAAAATACGTAAGTCGTTTTGTTCAACAAATTTGAGTAGATAACTCATCAGGTGTTTGCATCAGAGCGACAATTTTTGAGATAGTTATTAAAACTGTTTAAAGGTTGTCAAACGTTGTTTCTCGTTGTATATCCTTTAATTCTAGAGTTAAATTGATAAATAACGTGTACGAATTTGTTTAACGCATTTGTTTTGGTTAGTCGACGTCTCCGTTCTCGTGTAGCCTACATATTGCGTTTTTTTTTGTTAATTTGCTTACCGGGCTAAAGGTTAGCATGCTTAAAATACGTAAGTCGTTTTGTTCAACAAATTTGAGTAGATAACTCATCAGTTGTTTGCATCAGAGCGACAATTTTTGAGATAGTTATTAAAACTGTTTAAAGGTTGTCAAACGTTGTTTCTCGTTGTATATCCTTTAATTCTAGAGTTAGATTGATAAATAACGTGTACGAATTTGTTTAACGCATTTGTTTTGGTTACTCGATGTCTCCGTTCTCGTGTAGCCTACATATTGCGTTTTTTTTTTAATTTGCTTACCGGGCTAAAGGTTAGCATGCTTAAAATACGTAAGTCGTTTTGTTCAACAAATTTAAGTAGATAACTCATCAGTTGTTTGCATCAGAGCGACAATTTTTGAGATAGTTATTAAAACTGTTTAAAGGTTGTCAAACGTTGTTTCTCGTTGTACATCCTTTAATTCTAGAGTTAAATTGATAACGTGTACGAATTTGTTTAACGCATTTGTTTTGGTTACTCGACGTCTCCGTTCTCGTGTAGCCTACATATTGCGTTTTTTTTTAATTTGCTTACCGGGCTAAAGGTTAGCATGCTTAAAATACGTAAGTCGTTTTGTTCAACAAATTTAAGTAGATAACTCATCAGTTGTTTGCATCAGAGCGACAATTTTTGAGATAGTTATTAAAACTGTTTAAAGGTTGTCAAACGTTGTTTCTCGTTGTATATCCTTTAATTCTAATGTTAAATTGATAAATAACGTGTACGAATTTGTTTAACGCATTTGTTTTGGTTACTCGACGGCTCCGTTCTCGTGTAGCCTACATATTGCGTTTTTTTTTAATTTGCTTACCGGGCTAAAGGTTAGCATGCTTAAAATACGTAAGTCGTTTTGTTCAACAAATTTGAGTAGATAACTCATCAGTTGTTTGCATCAGAGCGACAATTTTTGAGATAGTTATTAAAACTGTTTAAATGTTGTCAAACGTTGTTTCTCGTTGTATATCCTTTAATTCTAGAGTTAAATTGATAAATAACGTGTACGAATTTGTTTAACGCATTTGTTTTGGTTACTCGACGTCTCCGTTCTCGTGTAGCCCACATATTGCGTTTTTTTTTTAATTTGCTTACCGGGCTAAAGGTTAGCATGCTTAAAATACGTAAGTCGTTTTGTTCAACAAATTTAAGTAGATAACTCATCAGTTGTTTACATCAGAGCGACAATTTTTGAGATAGTTATTAAAACTGTTTAAAGGTTGTCAAACGTTGTTTCTCGTTGTACATCCTTTAATTCTAGAGTTAAATTGATAAATAACGTGTACGAATTTGTTTAACGCATTTGTTTTGGTTACTCGACGTCTCCGTTCTCGTGTAGCCTACATATTGCGTTTTTTTTTTTTAATTTGCTTACCGGGCTAAAGGTTAGCATGCTTAAAATACGTAAGTCGTTTTGTTCAACAAATTTAAGTAGAAAACTCATCAGTTGTTTGCATCAGAGCGACAATTTTTGAGATAGTTATTAAAACTCTTTAAAGGTTGTCAAACGTTGTTTCTCGTAGTATATCCTTTAATTCTAGAGTTAAATTGATAAATAACGTGTACGAATTTGTTTAACGCATTTGTTTTGGTTACTCGACGTCTCCGTTCTCGTGTAGCCTATATATTGCGTTTTTTATACTCAGTTGAGCAGAGCTCACAGAGTATATTAAGTTTGATTGGATAACGGTTGGTTGTACATATATAAAGGAATCGAGATAGATATAGACTTCCATATATCAAAATAATCAGGATCGAAAAAAAATTTGATTGAGCCATGTCCGTCCGTCCGTCCGTCCGTCCGTCCGTTAACACGATAACTTGAGTAAATTTTGAGCTGTCTTGATGAAATTTGGTATGTAGATTCCTGGGCACTCATCTCAGATCGCTATTTAAAATGAACGATATCGGACTATAACCACGCCCACTTTTTCGATATCGAAAATTTCGAAAAACCGAAAAAATGCGATAATTCATTGCCAAAGGCAATTAAAGCGATGAAACTTGGCAGATGGGTTGACGTTATGACGCAGAATACAAAATTAGTAAGATTTTGGACAATGGGCGTGGCACCGCCCACTTTTACAAGAAGGTAATTTAAAAGTTTTGCAAGCTGTAATTTGGCAGTCGTTGAAGATATCATGATGAAATTTGGCAGGAACGCTGCTACTATTACTATATATGTGCTAAATAAAAATTAGCAAAATTGGATGAAGAACACGCCCACTTTTTAAAAAAAAAATTTTTTAATTCAAATTTTAACAAAAAATTTAATATCTTTACTGTATATAAGTAAATTAAGTCAAAATTCAACTCCTGTAATGATATGATGCAACAAAATACAAAAATAAAAGAAAATTTCAAAATGGGCGTGGCTCCGCCCATTTTCATTTAGTTTGTCTAGAATACTTTTAATGCCATAAGTCGAACAAAAATTTACCAATCCTTCTCAAATTTGGTAGGTACATAGATTCTATGACGGTAACTGTTCTCTGTGAAAATGGCCGAAATCGGTGGAAGCCACGCCCAGTTTTTATACACAGTCCACCGTCTGTCCTTCCGCTCGGCTGTTAACACAATAACTTGAGCAAAAACCGATATATCTTTACTAAACTTAGCCCACCTACTTATCTGAACTCACTTTATCTCGGTATAAAAACTAGCCGAAATCCGACCATAACCACGCCCACTTTATCGATATCGAAAATTACGAAAAATGAAAAAAATGCCATATTTCTATACCAAATGCGAAAAAAGGGATGAAACATGGTAACTGGATTGGTTTATTGACGCAAAATATAACTTTGGAAAAAATTTTGTAAAATGGGTGTGACACCTACCATATTAAGTAGAAGAAAATGAAAAAGTTCTACAAGGCAAAATCAACAGCCCTTGGAATCTTGGCAGGAATACTGTTAGTGGTATTGCATATATAAATAAATTAGCAGTACCCGACAGATGATTTTCTGGATCACCTGGTCCACATTTTGGTCGATATCGCGAGAACACCTTCACATATACATCTAAGGGCCACTCGCTTTTAAAACCCTCATTAATACCTTTAATTTGATATCCATATCGTACAAACACATTCTAGAGTCACCCCTGGCCCACCCTAATGGCGATATCTCGAAAAGGCGTCCACCTATAGACCTAATGCCCACTCCCTCTTAAAATGCTCAGTAACACCTTTCGTTTGATACCCATATCGTACAAACTTTCTAGAGTCACCTCTGGCCCACCCTAATGGCGATATCTCGAAAAGGCGTCCACCTATAGACCTAATGTCCACTCCCTCTTAAAATGCTCAGTAACACCTTTCGTTTGATACCCATATCGTACAAACATTCTAGAGTCACCCCTGGCCCACCCTATTGGCGAGATCTCGAAAAGGCCACCTATAGACCTAATGCCCACTCCCTCTTAAAATGCTCAGTAACACATTTCGTTTGATACCCATATCGTACAAACATTCTAGAGTCCCCCTGGCCCACCCTAATGGCGATATCTCGAAAAGGCGTCCACCTATAGACCTAATGCCCACTCCCTCTTAAAATGCTCAGTCACACCTTTCGTTTGATACCCATATCGTACAAACATTCTAGAGTCACCCTTGGTCCACCTTTATGGCGATATCTCGAAAAGGCGTCCACCTATAGACCTAATGCCCACTCCCTCTTAAAATGCTCAGTAACACCTTTCGTTTGATACCCATATCGTACAAACATTCTAGAGTCACCCTTGGTCCACCTTTATGGCGATATCTCGAAAAGGCGTCCACATATAGAACTAAGGATTACTCCCTTTTAAAATACTCATTACCACCTTTCATTTGATACCCATATCGTACAAACACATTCTAGAGTCACCCCTGGCCCACCCTAATGGCGATATCTCGAAAAGGCGTCCACCTATAGACCTAATGCCCACTCCCTCTTAAAATGCTCAGTAACACCTTTCGTTTGATACCCATATCGCACAAACATTATAGAGTCACCCCTGGCCCACACTAATGGCGATATCTCGAAAAGACGTCCACCTATAGACCTAATGCCCACTCCCTCTTAAAATGCTCAGTAACACCTTTCGTTGGATACCCATATCGTACAAACACATTCTAGAGTCAACCCTGGCCCACCCTAATGACGATATCTCGAAAAGGCGTCCACTTATAGACCTAATGCCCACTCCCTCTTAAAATGCTCAGTAACACCTTTTGTTTGATACCCATATCGTACAAACATTCTAGAGTCACCCTTGGTCCACCTTTATGGCGATATATCGAAAAGGCGTCCACCTATAGAACTAAGGATTAGTCCCTTTTAAGATACTCATTACCATCTTTCATTTGATACCCATATCATACAAACACATTCTAGAGTCACCCCTGGCCCACCCTAATGGCGACATTTCGAAAAGGCGTCCACCTATAGACCTATTGCCCACTCCCTCTTAAAATGCTCAGTAACACTTTTCGTTTTATACCCATATCGTACAAACATTCTAGAGTCACCCCTGGCCCACCCTAATGGCAATATCTCGAAAAGGCGTCCACCTATAGACCTAATGCCCACTCCCTCTTAAAATGCTCAGTAACACCTTTCATTTGATTCCCATATCGTACAAACACATTCTAGAGACACCCCTGGTCCACCTTTATGGCGATATCTCGAAACGGCGGCCACCTATGGACTAAGGATCACTCCTTTTCAAAATACTCATTAACAGCTTTCCTTTGATACCCATATCGTACAAACATATTCTAGAGTCACCCCTGGTCCACCTTTATGGCGATTTCTCGAAAAGGCGTTCACCTATAGAACTAAAGCCCATTCCCTTTTAAAATACTCATTACCACCTTTCATTTGATACCCATATCCTACAAACACATTCTAGAGTCACCCCTGGTCCACCTTAATGGCGATATCTCGAAAGGGCGTCCACCGATAGACCTAAGGCCCACTCCCTCTTAAAATGCTCAGTAACACCTTTCATTTGATACCCATATCGTACAAACAAATTCTAGAGTCAGCCCTGGTCCACCTTTATGGCGATATTCCTAAATGGCGTCCATCCATAGAACTATGGCCTACTCTCTCTTAAAATACTCTTTAATACCTTCCATTTGATACACATGTCATACAACCACATTCCAAGGTTACCCTAGGTTCATTTTCCTACATGGTGATTTTCCTTATTTTGTCTCCATAGCTCTCAACTGAGTATGTAATGTTCGGTTACACCCGAACTTAGCCTTCCTTACTTGTTTTTTTTTAATTTGCTTACCGGGCTAAAGGTTAGCATGTTTAAAATACGTATGTCGTTTTGTTCAACAAATTTAAGTAGATAACTCATCAGTTGTTTGCATCAGAGCGACAATTTTTGAGATAGTTATTAAAACTGTTTAAAGGTTGTCAAACATTGTTTCTCGTTGTATATCCTTTAATTCTAGAGTTAAATTGATAAATAACGTGTACGAATTTGTTTAACGCATTTGTTTTGGTTACTCGACGTCTCCGTTCTCGTGTAGCCTACATATTGCGTTTTTTTTTAATTTGCTTACCGGGCTAAAGGTTAGCATGCTTAAAATACGTAAGTCGTTTTGTTCAACAAATTTAAGTAGATAACTCATCAGCTGTTTGCATCAGAGCGACAATTTTTGAGATAGTTATTAAAACTGTTTAAAGGTTGTCAAACGTTATTTCTCGTTGTATATCCTTTAATTCTAGAGTTAAATTGATAAATAACGTGTAGGAAATTGTTCAACGCATTTGTTTTGGTTACTCGACGTCTCCGTTCTCGTGTAGCCTACACATTGCGTTTTTTTTTTAATTTGCTTACCGGGCTAAAGGTTAGCATGCTTAAAATACGTAAGTCGTTTTGTTCAACAAATTTAAGTAGATAACTCATCAGTTGTTTGCATCAGAGCGACAATTTTTGAGATAGTTATTAAAACTGTTTAAAGGTTGTCAAACGTTGTTTCTCGTTGTATATCCTTTAATTCTAGAGTTAAATTGATAAATAACGTGTACGAATTTGTTTAACGCATTTGTTTTGGTTACTCGACGTCTCCGTTCTCGTGTAGCCTACATATTGCGTTTTTTTTAATTTGCTTACCGGGCTAAAGGTTAGCATGCTTAAAATACGTAAGTCGTTTTGTTCAACAAATTTAAGTAGATAACTCATCAGTTGTTTGCATCAGAGCGACAATTTTTGAGATAGTTATTAAAACTGTTTAAAGGTTGTCAAACGTTGTTTCTCGTTGTACATCCTTTAATTCTATAGTTAAATTGATAAATAACGTGTACGAATTTGTTTAACGCATTTGTTTTGGTTACTCGACGTCTCCGTTCTCGTGTAGCCTACATATTGCGTTTTTTTTTTAATTTCCTTACCGGGCTAAAGGTTAGCATGCTTAAAATACGTAAGTCGTTTTGTTCAACAAATTTGAGTAGATAACTCATCAGTTGTTTGCATCAGAGCGAAAATTTTTGAGATAGTTATTAAAACTGTTTAAAGGTTGTCAAACGATGTTTCTCGTTGTATATCCTTTAATTCTAGAGTTAAATTGATAAATAACGTGTACGAATTTGTTTAACACATTTGTTTTGGTTTCTCGACGTCTCCGTTCTCGTGTAGCCTACATATTGCGTTTTTTTTTTAATTTGCTTACCGGGCTAAAGGTTAGCATGATTAAAATACGTAAGTCGTTTTGTTCAACAAATTTGAGTAGATAACTCATCAGTTGTTTGCATCAGAGCGACAATTTTTGAGATAGTTATTAAAACTGTTTAAAGGTTGTCAAACGTTTTTTCTCGTTGTATATCCTTTAATTCTAGAGTTAAATTGATAAATAACGTGTACGAATTTGTTTAACGCATTTGTTTTGGTTACTCGACGTCTCCGTTCTCGTGTAGCCTACATATTGCGTTTTTTTTTAATTTGCTTACCGTGCTAAAGGTTAGCATGCTTAAAATACGTAAGTCGTTTTGTTCAACAAATTTAAGTAGATAACTCATCAGTTGTTTGCATCAGAGCGACAATTTTTGAGATAGTTATTAAAACTGTTTAAAGGTTGTCAAACGTTGTTTCTCGTTGTACATCCTTTAATTCTAGATTTAAATTGATAAATAACTTGTACGAATTTGTTTAACACATTTGTTTTGGTTACTCGACGTCTCCGTTCTCCTGTAGCCTACATATTGCGTTTTTTTTTAATATGCTTACCGGGCTAAAGGTTAGCATGTTTAAAATACGTAAGTCGTTTTGTTCAACAAATTTGAGTAGATAACTCAGCAGTTGTTTCCATCAGAGCGACAATTTTTGAGATAGTTATTAAAACTGTTTAAAGGTTGTCAAACGTTGTTTCTCGTTGTATATCCTTTAATTCTAGAGTTAAATTGATAAATAACGTGTACGAATTTGTTTAACGCATTTGTTTTGGTTACTCGACGTCTCCGTTCTCGTGTAGCCCACATATTGCGTTTTTTTTTTTAATTTGCTTACCGGGCTAAAGGTTAGCATGCTTAAAATACGTAAGTCGTTTTGTTCAACAAATTTGAGTAGATAACTCAGCAGTTGTTTGCATCAGAACGACAATTTTTGAGATAGTCAAACGATGTTTCTCGTTGTATATCCTTTAATTCTAGAGTTAAATTGATAAATAACGTGTACGAATTTGTTTAACGCATTTGTTTTGGTTACTCGACGTCTCCGTTCTCGTGTAGCCTACATATTGCGTTTTTTTTTTTAATTTGCTTACCGGGCTAAAGGTTAGCATGCTTAAAATACGTAAGTCGTTTTGTTCAACAAATTTGAGTAGATAACTCAGCAGTTGTTTGCATCAGAACGACAATTTTTGAGATAGTCAAACGATGTTTCTCGTTGTATATCCTTTAATTCTAGAGTTAAATTGATAAATAACGTGTACGAATTTGTTTAACGCATTTGTTTTGGTTACTCGACGGCTCCGTTCTCGTGTAGCCTACATATTGCGTTTTTTTTTAATTTGCTTACCGGGCTAAAGGTTAGCATGCTTAAAATACGTAAGCCGTTTTTTTCAACAAATTTGAGTAGATAACTCATCAGTTGTTTGCATCAGAGCGACAATTTTTGAGATAGTTATTAAAACTGTTTAAAGGTTGTCAAACGTTGTTTCTCGTTGTACATCCTTTAATTCCAGAGTTAAATTGATAAATAACGTGTACGAATTTGTTTAACGCATTTGTTTTGGTTACTCGACGTCTCCGTTCTCGTGTAGCCTACATATTGCGTTTTTTTTTTTTAATTTGCTTACCGGGCTAAAGGTTAGCATGTTTAAAATACGTAAGTCGTTTTGTTCAACAAATTTAAGTAGATAACTCATCAGTTGTTTGCATCAGAGCGACAATTTTTGAGATAGTTATTAAAACTGTTTAAAGGTTGTCAAACGTTGTTTCTTGTTGTACATCCTTTAATTCTAGCGTTAAATTGATAAATAACGTGTACGAATTTGTTTAACGCATTTGCTTTGGTTACTCGACGTCTCCGTTCTCGTGTAGCCTACATATTGCGTTTTTTTTTTTTAATTTGCTTACCGGGCTAAAGGTTAGCATGCTTAAAATACGTAAGTCGTTTTGTTCAACAAATTTAAGTAGATAACTCATCAGTTGTTTGCTTCAGAGCGACAATTTTTGAGATAGTTATTAAAACTGTTTAAAGGTTGTCAAACATTGTTTCTCGTTGTATATCCTTTAATTCTAGACTTAAATTGATAAATAACGTGTACGAATTTGTTTAACGCATTTGTTTTGGTTACTCGACGTCTCCGTTCTCGTGTAGCCTACATATTGCGTTTTTTTTTAATTTGCTTACCGGGCTAAAGGTTAGCATGCTTAAAATACGTAAGTCGTTTTGTTCAACAAATTTAAGTAGATAACTCATCAGTTGTTTGCATCAGAGCGACAATTTTTGAGATAGTTATTAAAACTGTTTGAAGGTTGTCAAACGTTGTTTCTCGTTGTATATCCTTTAATTCTAGAGTTAAATTGATAAATAACGTGTACGAATTTGTTTAACGCATTTGTTTTGGTTACTCGACGTCTCCGTTCTCGTGTAGCCTACATATTGCGTTTTTTTTTTAATTTGCTTACCGGGCTAAAGGTTAGCATGCTTAAAATACGTAAGTCGTTTTGTTCAACAAATTTAAGTATATAACTCATCAGTTATTTGCATCAGAGCGACAATTTTTGAGATAGTTATTAAAACTGTTTAAAGGTTGTCAAACGTTGTTTCTCGTTGTATATCCTTTAATTCTAGAGTTAAATTGATAAATAACGTGTAGGAATTTGTTTAACGCATTTGTTTTGGTTACTCGACGTCTCCGTTCTCGTGTAGCCTACATATTGCGTTTTTTTTTAATTTGCTTACCGGGCTAAAGGTTAGCATGCTTAAAATACGTAAGTCGTTTTGTTCAACAAATTTAAGTAGATAACTCATCAGTTGTTTGCATCAGAGCGACAATTTTTGAGATAGTTATTAAAACTGTTTAAAGGTTGTCAAACGTTGTTTCTCGTTGTATATCCTTTAATTCTAGAGTTAAATTGATAAATAACCTGTACGAATTTGTTTAACGCATTTGTTTTGGTTACTCGACGTCTCCGTTCTCGTGTAGCCTACATATTGCGTTTTTTTTTAATTTGCTTACCGGGCTATAGGTTAGCATGCTTAAAATACGTAAGTCGTTTTGTACAACAAATTTAAGTAGATAACTCATCAGTTGTTTGCATCAGAGCGACAATTTTTGAGATAGTTATTAAAACTGTTTAAAGGTTGTCAAACGTTGTTTCTCGTTGTACATCCTTTAATTCTAGAGTTAAATTGATAAATAACGTGTACGAATATGTTTATCGCATTTGTTTTGGTTACTCGACGTCTCCGTTCTCGTGTAGCCTACATATTGCGTTTTTTTTTTAATTTGCTTACCGGGCTAAAGGTTAGCATGCTTAAAATAAGTAAGTCGTTTTGTTCAACAAATTTGAGTAGATAACTCATCAGTTGTTTGCATCAGAGCGACAATTTTTGAGATAGTTATCAAAATTGTTTAAAGGTTGTCAAACGATGTTTCTCGTTGTATATCCTTTAATTCTAGAGTTAAATTGATAAATAACGTGTACGAATTTGTTTAACGCATTTGTTTTGGTTACTCGACGTCTCGGTTCTCGTGTAGCCTACATATTGCGTTTTTTCTTTAATTTGCTTACCGGGCTAAAGGTTAGCATGCTTAAAATACCTAGGTCGTTTTGTTCAACAAATTTGAGTAGATAACTCATCAGTTGTTTGCATCAGAGCGACAATTTTTGAGATAGTTCTTAAAACTGTTTAAAGGTTGTCAAACGTTGTTTCTCGTTGTATATCCTTTAATTCTAGAGTTAAATTGATAAATAACGTGTACGAATTTGTTTAACGCATTTGTTTTGGTTACTCGACGTCTCCGTTCTCGTGTAGCCTACATATTGCGTTTTTTTTTTTAATTTGCTTACCGGGCTAAAGGTTAGCATGCTTAAAATACGTAAGTCGTTTTGTTCAACAAATTTAAGTAGATAACTCATCAGTTGTTTGCATCAGAGCGACAATTTTTGAGATAGTTATTAAAACTGTTTAAAGGTTGTCAAACGTTGTTTCTCGTTGTACATCCTTTAATTCTAGAGTTAAATTGATAAATAACGTGTACGAATTTGTTTAACGCATTTGTTTTGGTTACTCGACGTCTCCGTTCTCGTGTAGCCTACATATTGCGTTTTTTTTTTTAATATGCTTACCGGGCTAAAGGTTAGCATGTTTAAAATACGTAAGTCGTTTTGTTCAACAAATTTGAGTAGATAACTCAGCAGTTGTTTCCATCAGAGCGACAATTTTTGAGATAGTTATTAAAACTGTTTAAAGGTTGTCAAACGTTGTTTCTCGTTGTATATCCTTTAATTCTAGAGTTAAATTGATAAATAACGTGTACGAATTTGTTAACACATTTGTTTTGATTACTCGACGTCTCCGTTCTCGTGTAGCCTACATATTGCGTTTTTTTTTTAATTTGCTTACCGGGCTAAAGGTTAGCATGCTTAAAATACGTAAGTCGTTTTGTTCAACAAATTTAAGTAGATAACTCATCAGTTGTTTGCATCAGAGCGACAATTTTTGAGATAGTTATTAAAACTGTTTAAAGGTTGTCAAACGTTGTTTCTCGTTGTACATCCTTTAATTCTAGAGTTAAATTGATAAATAACGTGTACGAATTTGTTTAACGCATTTGTTTTGGTTACTCGACGTCTCCGTCCTCGTGTAGCCTACATATTGCGTTTTTTTTTAATTTGCTTACCGGGCTAAAGGTTAGCATGCTTAAAATACGTAAGTCGTTTTGTTCAACAAATTTAAGTAGATAACTCATCAGTTGTTTGCATCAGAGCGACAATTTTTGAGATAGTTATTAAAACTGTTTAAAGGTTGTCAAACGTTGTTTCTCGTTGTACATCCTTTAATTCTAGAGTTAAATTGATAAATAACGTGTACGAATTTGTTTAACGCATTTGTTTTGGTTACTCGACGTCTCCGTTCTCGTGTAGCCTACATATTGCGTTTTTTTTTTTAATTTGCCTACCGGGCTAAAGGTTGACATGCTTAAAATACGTAAGTCGTTTTGTTCAACAAATTTAAGTAGATAACTCATCAGTTGTTTGCATCAGAGCGACAATTTTTGAGATAGTTATTAAAACTGTTTAAAGGTTGTCAAACGTTGTTTCTCGTTGTACATCCTTTAATTCTAATGTTAAATTGATAAATAACGTGTACGAATTTGTTTAACGCATTTGTTTTGGTTACTCGACGTCTCCGTTCTAGTGTATCCTACATATTGCGTTTTTTTTAATTTGCTTACCGGGCTAAAGTTTAGCATGCTTAAAATACGTAAGTCGTTTTGTTCAACAAATTTAAGTAGATAACTCATCAGTTGTTTGCATCAGAGCGACAATTTTTGAGATAGTTATTAAAACTGTTTAAAGGTTGTCAAACGTTGTTTCTCGTTGTACATCCTTTAATTCTAATGCTAAATTGATAAATAACGTGTACGAATTTGTTTAACGCATTTGTTTTGGTTCCTCGACGTCTCCGTTCTCGTGTAGCCTACATATTGCGTTTTTTTTTAAATTTGCTTACCGGGCTAAAGGTTAGCATGCTTAAAATACGTAAGTCGTTTTGTTCAACAAATTTAAGTAGATAACTCATCAGTTGTTTGCATCAGAGCGACAATTTTTGAGATAGTTATTAAAACTGTTTAAAGGTTGTCAAACGTTGTTTCTCGTTGTACATCCTTTAATTCTAGAGTTAAATTGATAAATAACGTGTACGAATTTGTTTAACGCATTTGTTTTGGTTACTCGACGTCTCCGTTCTCGTGTAGCCTACATATTGCGTTTTTTTTTAAATTTGCTTACCGGGCTAAAGGTTAGCATGCTTAAAATACGAAGTCGTTTTGTTCAACAAATTTAAGTAGATAACTCATCAGTTGTTTGCATCAGAGCAACAATTTTTGAGATAGTTATTAAAACTGTTTAAAGGTTGTCAAACGTTGTTTCTCGTTGTACATCCTTTAATTGTAGAGTTAAATTGATAAATAACGTGTACGAATTTGTTTAACGCATTTGTTTTGGTTACTCGACGTCTCCGTTCTCGTGTAGCCTACATATTGCGTTTTTTTTTAATTTGCTTACCGGGCTAAAGGTTAGCATGCTTAAAATACGTAAGTTGTTTTGTTCAACAAATTTAAGTAGATAACTCATCAGTTGTTTGCATCAGAGCGAAAATTTTTGAGATAGTTATTAAAACTGTTTAAAGGTTGTCAAACGTTGTTTCTCGTTGTACATCCTTTAATTCTAGAGTTAAATTGATAAATAACGTGTACGAATTTGTTTAACGCATTTGTTTTGGTTACTCGACGTCTCCGTTCTCGTGTAGCCTACATATTGCGTTTTTTTTTTAATTTGCTTACCGGGCTAAAGGTTAGCATGCTTAAAATACGTAAGTCGTTTTGTTCAACAAATTTAAGTAGATAACTCATCAGTTGTTTGCATCAGAGCGACAATTTTTGAGATAGTTATTAAAACTGTTTAAAGGTTGTCAAACGTTGTTTCTCGTTGTACATCCTTTAATTCTAGAGTTAAATTGATAAATAACGTGTACGAATTTGTTTAACGCATTTGTTTTGGTTACTCGACGTCTCCGTTCTCGTGTAGCCTACATATTGCGTTTTTTTTTTTTAATTTGCTTACCGGGCTAAAGGTTGGCATGCTTAAAATACGTAAGTCGTTTTGTTCAACAAATTTAAGTAGATAACTCATCAGTTGTTTGCATCAGAGCGACAATTTTTGAGATAGTTATTAAAACTGTTTAAAGGTTGTCAAACGTTGTTTCTCGTTGTATATCCTTTAATTCTAATGTTAAATTGATAAATAACGTGTACGAATTAGTTTAACGCATTTGTTTTGGTTACTCGACGTCTCCGTTCTCGTGTAGCCTACATATTGCGTTTTTTTTTTAATTTGCTTACCGGGCTAAAGGTTAGCATGCTTAAAATACGTAAGTCGTTTTGTTCAACAAATTTAAGTAGATAACTCATCAGTTGTTTGCATCAGAGCGACAATTTTTGAGATAGCTATTAAAACTGTTTAAAGGTTGTCAAACGTTGTTTCTCGTTGTATATCCTTTAATTCTAATGTTAAATTGATAAATAACGTGTACGAATTTGTTTAACGCATATGTTTTGGTTACTCGAAGTCTCCGTTCTCGTGTAGCCTACATATTGCGTTTTTTTTTAATTTGCTTACCGGGCTAAATGTTAGCATGCTTAAAATACGTAAGTCGTTTTGTTCAACAAATTTAAGTAGATAACTCATCAGTTGTTTGCATCAGAGCGACAATTTTTGAGATAGTTATTAAAACTGTTTAAAGGTTGTCAAACGTTGTTTCTCGTTGTACATCCTTTAATTCTAGAGTTAAATTGATAAATAACGTGTACGAATTTGTTTAACGCATTTGTTTTGGTTACTCGACGTCTCCGTTCTCGTGTAGCCTACATATTGCGTTTTTTTTTTAATTTGCTTATCGGGCTAAAGGTTAGCATGCTTAAAATACGTAAGTCGTTTTGTTCAACAAATTTAAGTAGATAACTCATCAGTTGTTTGCATCAGAGCGAACATTTTTGAGATAGTTATTAAAACTGTTTAAAGGTTGTCAAACGTTGTTTCTCGTTGTATATCCTTTAATTCTAATGTTAAATTGATAAATAACGTGTACGAATTTGTTTAACGCATTTGTTTTGGTTACACGACGTCTCCGTTCTCGTGTAGCCTCCATATTGCGTTTTTTTTTTAATTTGCTTACCGGGCTAAAGGTTAGCATGCTTAAAATACGTAAGTCGTTTTGTTCAACAAATTTAAGTAGATAACTCATCAGTTGTTTGCATCAGAGCGACAATTTTTGAGATAGTTATTAAAACTGTTTAAAGGTTGTCAAACGTTGTTTCTCGTTGTATATCCTTTAATTCTAGAGTTAAATTGATAAATAACGTGTACGAATTTGTTTAACGCATTTGTTTTGGTTACTCGACGTCTCCGTTCTCGTGTAGCCTACATATTGCGTTTTTTTTTTTAATTTGCTTACCGGGCTAAAGGTTAGCATGCTTAAAATACGTAAGTCGTTTTGTTCAACAAATTTAAGTAGATAACTCATCAGTTGTTTGCATCAGAGCGACAATTTTTGAGATAGTTATTAAAACTGTTTAAAGGTTGTCAAACGTTGTTTCTCGTTGTATATCCTTTAATTCTAGAGTTAAATTGATAAATAACGTGTACGAATTTGTTTAACGCATTTGTTTTGGTTACTCGATGTCTCCGTTCTCCTGTAGCCTACATATTGGGTTTTTTTTTTAAATTTGCTTTCCGGGCTAAAGGTTAGCATGCTTAAAATACGTAAGTCGTTTTGTTCAACAAATTTAAGTAGATAACTCATCAGTTGTTTGCATCAGAGCGACAATTTTTGAGATAGTTATTAAAACTGTTTAAAGGTTGTCAAACGTTGTTTCTCGTTGTATATCTTTTAATTCTAATGTTAAATTGATAAATAACGTGTACGAATTTGTTTAACGCATTTGTTTTGGTTACTCGACGTCTCCGTTCTCGTGTAGCCTACATATTGCGTTTTTTTTTAAATTTGCTTACCGGGCTAAAGGTTAGCATGCTTAAAATACGTAAGTCGTTTTGTTCAACAAATTTGAGTAGATAACTCATCAGTTGTTTGCATGAGAGCGACAATTTTTGAGATAGTTATTAAAACTGTTTAAAGGTTTTCAAACGTTGTTTCTCGTTGTACATCCTTTAATTCTAGAGTTAAATTGATAAATAACGTGTACGAATTTGTTTAACGCATTTGTTTTGGTTACTCGACGTCTCCGTTCTCGTGTAGCCTACATATTGCGTTTTTTTTTTTAATTTGCTTACCGGGCTAAAGGTTAGCATGCTTAAAATACGTAAGTCGTTTTGTTCAACAAATTTAAGTAGATAACTCATCAGTTGTTTGCATCAGAGCGACAATTTTTGAGATAGTTATTAAAACTGTTTAAAGGTTGTCAAACGATGTTTCTCGTTGTACATCCTTTAATTCTAGAGTTAAATTGATAAATAACGTGTACGAATTTGTTAACGCATTTGTTTTGGTTACTCGACGTCTCCGTTCTCGCGTAGCCTACATATTGCGTTTTTTTTTTTAATTTGCTTACCGGGCTAAAGGTTAGCATGCTTAAAATACGTTAGTCGTTTTGTTCAACAAATTTAAGTAGATAACTCATCAGTTGTTTGCATCAGAGCGACAATTTTTGAGATAGTTATTAAAACTTTTTAAAGGTTGTCAAACGTTGTTTCTCGTTGTATATCCTTTAATTCTAGAGTTAAATTGATAAATAACGTGTACGAATTAGTTTAACGCATTTGTTTTGGTTACTCGACGTCTCCGTTCTCGTGTAGCCTACATATTGCGTTTTTTTTTAATTGCTTACCGGGCTAAAGGTTAGCATGCTTAAAATACGTAAGTCGTTTTGTTCAACAAATTTAAGTAGATAACTCATCAGTTGTTTGCATCAGAGCAACAATTTTTGAGATAGTTATTAAAACTGTTTAAAGGTTGTCAAACGATGTTTCTCGTTGTATATCCTTTAATTCTAGAGTTAAATTGATAAATAACGTGTACGAATTTTTTTAACGCATTTGTTTTGGTTACTCGACGTCTCCGTTCTCGTGTAGCTTACATATTGCGTTTTTTTTTTAATTTGCTTACCGGGCTAAAGGTTAGCATGCTTAAAATACGTAAGTCGTTTTGTTCAACAAATTTAAGTAGATAACTCATCAGTTGTTTGCATCAGAGCGACAATTTTTGAGATAGTTATTAAAACTGTTTAAAGGTTGTCAAACGTTGTTTCTCGTTGTATATCCTTTAATTCTAGAGTTAAATTGATAAATAACGTGTACGAATTTGTTTAACGCATTTGTTTTGCTTACTCGACGTCTCCGTTCTCGTGTAGCCTACATATAGCGTTTTTTTTTTTAATTTGCTTACCGGGCTAAAGGTTAGCATGTTTAAACTACGTAAGTCGTTTTGTTCAACAAATTTAAGTAGATAACTCATCAGTTGTTTGCATCAGAGCGACAATTTTTTAGATAGTTATTAAAACTGTTTAAAGGTTATCAAACGTTGTTTCTCGTTGTATATCCTTTAATTCTAGAGTTAAATTGATAAATAACGTGTACGAATTTGTTTAACGCATTTGTTTTGGTAATCGACGTCTCCGTTCTCGTGTAGCCTACATATTGCGTTTTTTTTTTTAATTTGCTTACCGGGCTAAAGGTTAGCATGCTTAAAATACGTAAGTCGTTTTGTTCAACAAATTTAAGTAGATAACTCATCAGTTGTTTGCATCAGAGCGACAATTTTTGAGATAGTTATTAAAACTGTTTAAAGGTTGTCAAACGTTGTTTCTCGTTGTACATCCTTTAATTCTAGAGTTAAATTGATAAATAACGTGTACGAATTTGTTTAACGCATTTGTTTTGGTTACTCGACGTCTCCGTTCTCGTGTAGCCTACATATTGCGTTTTTTTTTTAATTTGCTTACCGGGCTAAAGGTTAGCATGCTTAAAATACGTAAGTCGCTTTGTTCAACAAATTTAAGTAGATAACTCATCAGTTGTTTGCAGCAGAGCGACAATTTTTGAGATAGTTATTAAAACTGTTTAAAGGTTGTCAAACGATGTTTCTCGTTGTACATCCTTTAATTCTAGAGTTAAATTGATAAATAACGTGTACGAATTTGTTTAACGCATTTGTTTTGGTTACTCGACGTCTCCGTTCTCGCGTAGCCTACATATTGCGTTTTTTTTTTTAATTTGCTTACCGGGCTAAAGGTTAGCATGCTTAAAATACGTTAGTCGTTTTGTTCAACAAATTTAAGTAGATAACTCATCAGTTGTTTGCATCAGAGCGACAATTTTTGAGATAGTTATTAAAACTTTTTAAAGGTTGTCAAACGTTGTTTCTCGTTGTATATCCTTTAATTCTAGAGTTAAATTGATAAATAACGTGTACGAATTTGTTTAACGCATTTGTTTTGGTTACTCGACGTCTCCGTTCTCGTGTAGCCTACATATTGCGTTTTTTTTTTAATTGCTTACCGGGCTAAAGGTTAGCATGCTTAAAATACGTAAGTCGTTTTGTTCAACAAATTTAAGTAGATAACTCATCAGTTGTTTGCATCAGAGCGACAATTTTTGAGATAGTTATTAAAACTGTTTAAAGGTTGTCAAACGATGTTTCTCGTTGTATATCCTTTAATTCTAGAGTTAAATTGATAAATAACGTGTACGAATTTGTCTAACGCATTTGTTTTGGTTACTCGACGTCTCCGTTCTCCTGTAGCCTACATATTGCGTTTTTTTTTTAATTTGCTTACCGGGCTAAAGGTTAGCATTCTTAAAATACGTAAGTCGTTTTGTTCAACAAATTTAAGTAGATAACTCATCAGTTGTTTGCATCAGAGCGAAAATTTTTGAGATAGTTATTAAAACTGTTTAAAGGTTGTCAAACGTTGTTTCTCGTTGTATATCCTTTAATTCTAATGTTAGATTGATAAATAACGTGTACGAATTTGTTTAACGCATTTGTTTTGGTTACACGACGTCTCCGTTCTCGTGTAGCCTACATATTGCGTTTTTTTTTTAATTTGCTTACCGGGCTAAAGGTTAGCATGCTTAAAATACGTAAGTCGTTTTGTTCAACAAATTTAAGTAGATAACTCATCAGTTGTTTGCATCAGAGCGACAATTTTTGAGATAGTTATTAAAACTGTTTAAAGTTTGTCAAACGTTGTTTCTCGTTGTATATCCTTTAATTCTAGAGTTAAATTGCTAAATAACGTGTACGAATTTGTTTAACGCATTTGTTTTGGTTACTCGACGTCTCCGTTCTCGTGTAGCCTACATATTGCGTTTATTTTTTAATTTGCTTACCGGGCTAAAGGTTAGCATGCTTAAAATACGTAAGTCGTTTTGTTCAACAAATTTAAGTAGATAACTCATCAGTTGTTTGCATCAGAGCGACAATTTTTGAGATAGTTATTAAAACTGTTTAAAGGTTGTCAAACGATGTTTCTCGTTGTACATCCTTTAATTCTAGAGTTAAATTGATAAATAACGTGTACGAATTTGTTTAACGCATTTGTTTTGGTTACTCGACGTCTCCGTTCTCGCGTAGCCTACATATTGCGTTTTTTTTTTTAATTTGCTTACCGGGCTAAAGGTTAGCATGCTTAAAATACGTTAGTCGTTTTGTTCAACAAATTTAAGTAGATAACTCATCAGTTGTTTGCATCAGAGCGACAATTTTTGAGATAGTTATTAAAACTTTTTAAAGGTTGTCAAACGTTGTTTCTCGTTGTATATCCTTTAATTCTAGAGTTAAATTGATAAATAACGTGTACGAATTTGTTTAACGCATTTGTTTTGGTTACTCGACGTCTCCGTTCTCGTGTAGCCTACATATTGCGTTTTTTTTTTTAATTGCTTACCGGGCTAAAGGTTAGCATGCTTAAAATACGTAAGTCGTTTTGTTCAACAAATTTAAGTAGATAACTCATCAGTTGTTTGCATCAGAGCGACAATTTTTGAGATAGTTATTAAAACTGTTTAAAGGTTGTCAAACGATGTTTCTCGTTGTATATCCTTTAATTCTAGAGTTAAATTGAAAAATAACGTGTACGAATTTGTCTAACGCATTTGTTTTGGTTACTCGACGTCTCCGTTCTCCTGTAGCCTACATATTGCGTTTTTTTTTTAATTTGCTTACCGGGCTAAAGGTCAGCATGCTTAAAATACGTAAGTCGTTTTGTTCAACAAATTTAAGTAGATAACTCATCAGTTGTTTGCATCAGAGCGACAATTTTTGAGATAGTTATTAAAACTGTTTAAAGGTTGTCAAACGTTGTTTCTCGTTGTATATCCTTTAATTCTAGAGTTAAATTGATAAATAACGTGTACGAATTTGTTTAACGCATTTGTTTTGGTTACTCGACGTCTCCGTTCTCGTGTAGCCTACATATTGCGTTTTTTTTTTTTAATTTGCTTACCGGGCTAAAGATTAGCATGTTTAAACTAAGTAAGTCGTTTTGTTCAACAAATTTAAGTAGATAACTCATCAGTTGTTTGCATCAGAGCGACAATTTTTTAGATAGTTATTAAAACTGTTTAAAGGTTGTCAAACGTTGTTTCTCGTTGTATATCCTTTAATTCTGGAGTTAAATTGATAAATAACGTGTACGAATTTGTTTAACGCATTTGTTTTGGTTACTCGACGTCTCCGTTCTCGTGTAGCCTACATATTGCGTTTTTTTTTTTTAATTTGCTTACCGGGCTAAAGGTTAGCATGCTTAAAATACGTAAGTCGTTTTGTTCAACAAATTTAAGTAGATAACTCATCAGTTGTTTGCATCAGAGCGACAATTTTCGAGATAGTTATTAAAACTGTTTAAAGGTTATCAAACGTTGTTTCTCGTTGTATATCCTTTAATTCTAGAGTTAAATTGATAAATAACGTGTACGAATTTGTTTAACGCATTTGTTTTGGTTACTCGACGTCTCCGTTCTCGTGTAGCCTACATATTGCGTTTTTTTTTTTTAATTTGCTTACCGGGCTAAAGGTTAGCATGCTTAAAATACGTAAGTCGTTTTGTTCAACAAATTTAAGTAGATAACTCATCAGTTGTTTGCCTCAGAGCGACAATTTTTGAGATAGTTATTAAAACTGTTTAAAGGTTGTCAAACGTTGTTTCTCGTTGTATATCCTTTAATTCTAGAGTTAAATTGATAAATAACGTGTACGAATTTGTTTAACGCATTTGTTTTGGTTACTCGACGTCTCCGTTCTCGTGTAGCCTACATATTGCGTTTTTTTTTAATTTGCTTACCGGGCTAAAGGTTAGCATGCTTAAAATACGTAAGTCGTTTTGTTCAACAAATTTAAGTAGATAACTCATCAGTTGTTTGCATCAGAGCGACAATTTTTGAGATAGTTATTAAAACTGTTTAAAGGTTGTCAAACGTTGTTTCTCGTTGTATATCCTTTAATTCTAATGTTAAATTGATAAATAACGTGTACGAATTTGTTTAACGCATTTGTTTTGGTTACTCGACGTCTCCGTTCTCGTGTAGCCCACATATTGCGTTTTTTTTTAATTTGCTTACCGGGCTAAAGGTTAGCAAGCTTAAAATACGTAAGTCGTTTTGTTCAACAAATTTAAGTAGATAGCTCATCAGTTGTTTGCATCAGAGCGACAATTTTTGAGATAGTTATTAAAACTGTTTAAAGGTTGTCAAACGTTTCTCGTTGTACATCCTTTAATTCTAGAGTTAAATTGATAAATAACGTGTACGAATTTGTTTAACGCATTTGTTTTGGTTACTCGACGTCTCCGTTCTCGTGTAGCCTACATATTGCGTTTTTTTTTATAATTTGCTTACCGGGCTAAAGGTTAGCATGCTTAAAATACGTAAGTCGTTTTGTTCAACAAATTTAAGTAGATAACTCATCAGTTGTTTGCATCAGAGCGACAATTTTTGAGATAGTTATTAAAACTGTTTAAAGGTTGTCAAACGTTGTTTCTCGTTGTATATCCTTTAATTCTAGAGTTAAATTGATAAATAACGTGTACGAATTTGTTTAACGCATTTGTTGTGGTTACTCGACGTCTCCGTTCTCGTGTAGCCTACATATTGCGTTTTTTTTTAATTTGCTTACCGGGCTAAAGGTTAGCATGCTTAAAATACGTAAGTCGTTTTGTTCAACAAATTTAAGTAGATAACTCATCAGTTGTTTGCATCAGAGCGACAATTTTTGAGATAGTTATTAAAACTGTTTAAAGGTTGTCAAACGTTGTTTCTCGTTGTATATCCTTTAATTCTGGAGTTAAATTGATAAATAACGTGTACGAATTTGTTTAACGCATTTGTTTTGGTTACTCGACGTCTCCGTTCTCCTGTAGCCTACATATTGCGTTTTTTTTTAAATTTGCTTACCGGGCTAAAGGTTAGCATGCTTAAAATACGTAAGTCGTTTTGTTCAACAAATTTAAGTAGATAACTCATCAGTTGTTTGCATCAGAGCGACAATTTTTGAGATAGTTATTAAAACTGTTTAAAGGTTGTCAAACGCTGTTTCTCGTTGTATATCTTTTAATTCTAATGTTAAATTGATAAATAACGTGTACGAATTTGTTTAACGCATTTGTTTTGGTTACTCGACGTCTCCGTTCTCGTGTAGCCTACATATTGCGTTTTTTTTTTAATTTGCTTACCGGGCTAAAGGTTAGCATGCTTAAAATACGTAAGTCGTTTTGTTCAACAAATTTGAGTAGATAACTCATCAGTTGTTTGCATCAGAGCGACAATTTTTGAGATAGTTATTAAAACTGTTTAAAGGTTTTCAAACGTTGTTTCTCGTTGTACATCCTTTAATTCTAGAGTTAAATTGATAAATAACGTGTACGAATTTGTTTAACGCATTTGTTTTGGTTACTCGACGTCTCCGTTCTCGTGTAGCCTACATATTGCGTTTTTTTTTTAATTTGCTTACCGGGCTAAAGGTTAGCATGCTTAAAATACGTAAGTCGTTTTGTTCAACAAATTTAAGTAGATAACTCATCAGTTGTTTGCATCAGAGCGACAATTTTTGAGATAGTTACTAAAACTGTTTAAAGGTTGTCAAACGATGTTTCTCGTTGTACATCCTTTAATTCTAGAGTTAAATTGATAAATAACGTGTACGAATTTGTTTAACGCATTTGTTTTGGTTACTCGACGTCTCCGTTCTCGCGTAGCCTACATATTGCGTTTTTTTTTTAATTTGCTTACCGGGCTAAAGGTTAGCATGCTTAAAATACGTTAGTCGTTTTGTTCAACAAATTTAAGTAGATAACTCATCAGTTGTTTGCATCAGAGCGACAATTTTTGAGATAGTTATTAAAACTTTTTAAAGGTTGTGAAACGTTGTTTCTCGTTGTATATCCTTTAATTCTAGAGTTAAATTGATAAATAACGTGTACGAATTAGTTTAACGCATTTGTTTTGGTTACTCGACGTCTCCGTTCTCGTGTAGCCTACATATTGCGTTTTTTTTTTAATTGCTTACCGGGCTAAAGGTTAGCATGCTTAAAATACGTAAGTCGTTTTGTTCAACAAATTTAAGTAGATAACTCATCAGTTGTTTGCATCAGAGCGACAATTTTTGAGATAGTTATTAAAACTGTTTAAAGGTTGTCAAACGATGTTTCTCGTTGTATATCCTTTAATTCTAGAGTTAAATTGATAAATAACGTGTACGAATTTGTTTAACGCATTTGTTTTGGTTACTCGACGTCTCCGTTCTCGTGTAGCTTACATATTGCGTTTTTTTTTTAATTTGCTTACCGGGCTAAAGGTTAGCATGCTTAAAATACGTAAGTCGTTTTGTTCAACAAATTTAAGTAGATAACTCATCAGTTGTTTGCATCAGAGCGACAATTTTTGAGATAGTTATTAAAACTGTTTAAAGGTTGTCAAACGTTGTTTCTCGTTGTATATCCTTTAATTCTAGAGTTAAATTGATAAATAACGTGTACGAATTTGTTTAACGCATTTGTTTTGCTTACTCGACGTCTCCGTTCTCGTGTAGCCTACATATAGCGTTTTTTTTTTAATTTGCTTACCGGGCTAAAGGTTAGCATGTTTAAACTACGTAAGTCGTTTTGTTCAACAAATTTAAGTAGATAACTCATCAGTTGTTTGCATCAGAGCGACAATTTTTTAGATAGTTATTAAAACTGTTTAAAGGTTATCAAACGTTGTTTCTCGTTGTATATCCTTTAATTCTAGAGTTAAATTGATAAATAACGTGTACGAAATTGTTTAACGCATTTGTTTTGGTTACTCGACGTCTCCGTTCTCGTGTAGCCTACATATTGCGTTTTTTTTTTTTAATTTGCTTACCGGGCTAAAGGTTAGCATGCTTAAAATACGTAAGTCGTTTTGTTCAACAAATTTAAGTAGATAACTCATCAGTTGTTTGCATCAGAGCGACAATTTTTGAGATAGTTATTAAAACTGTTTAAAGGTTGTCAAACGTTGTTTCTCGTTGTACATCCTTTAATTCTAGAGTTAAATTGATAAATAACGTGTACGAATTTGTTTAACGCATTTGTTTTGGTTTCTCGACGTCTGCGTTCTCGTGTAGCTTACATATTGCGTTTTTTTTTTAATTTGCTTACCGGGCTAAAGGTTAGCATGCTTAAAATACGTAGGTCGCTTTGTTCAACAAATTTAAGTAGATAACTCATCAGTTGTTTGCATCAGAGCGACAATTTTTGAGATAGTTATTAAAACTGTTTAAAGGTTGTCAAACGATGTTTCTCGTTGTACATCCTTTAATTCTAGAGTTAAATTGATAAATAACGTGTACGAATTTGTTTAACGCATTTGTTTTGGTTACTCGACGTCTCCGTTCTCGCGTAGCCTACATATTGCGTTTTTTTTTTTTAATTTGCTTACCGGGCTAAAGGTTAGCATGCTTAAAATACGTTAGTCGTTTTGTTCAACAAATTTAAGTAGACCAGAGATCAGAGCGACAATTTTTGAGATAGTTATTAAAACTTTTTAAAGGTTGTCAAACGTTGTTTCTCGTTGTATATCCTTTAATTCTAGAGTTAAATTGATAAATAACGTGTACGAATTTGTTTAACGCATTTGTTTTTGTTACTCGACGTCTCCGTTCTCGTGTAGCCTACATATTGCGTTTTTTTTTTAATTGCTTACCGGGCTAAAGGTTAGCATGCTTAAAATACGTAAGTCGTTTTGTTCAACAAATTTAAGTAGATAACTTATCAGTTGTTTGCATCAGAGCGAAATTTTTGAGATAGTTATTAAAACTGTTTAAAGGTTGTCAAATGATGTTTCTCGTTGTATATCCTTTAATTCTAGAGTTAAATTGATAAATAACGTGTACGAATTTGTCTAACGCATTTGTTTTGGTTACTCGACGTCTCCGTTCTCCTGTAGCCTACATATTGCGTTTTTTTTTAATTTGCTTACCGGGCTAAAGGTTAGCATGCTTAAAATACGTAAGTCGTTTTGTTCAACCAATTTAAGTAGATAACTCATCAGTTGTTTGCATCAGAGCGACAATTTTTGAGATAGTTATTAAAACTGTTTAAAGGTTGTCAAACGTTGTTTCTCGTTGTATATCCTTTAATTCTAATGTTAAATTGATAAATAACGTGTACGAATTTGTTTAACGCATTTGTTTTGGTTACTCGACGTCTCCGTTCTCGTGTAGCCCACATATTGCGTTTTTTTTTAATTTGCTTACCGGGCTAAAGGTTAGCAAGCTTAAAATACGTAAGTCGTTTTGTTCAACAAATTTAAGTAGATAGCTCATCAGTTGTTTGCATCAGAGCGACAATTTTTGAGATAGTTATTAAAACTGTTTAAAGGTTGTCAAACGTTTCTCGTTGTACATCCTTTAATTCTAGAGTTAAATTGATAAATAACGTGTACGAATTTGTTTAACGCATTTGTTTTGGTTACTCGACGTCTCCGTTCTCGTGTAGCCTACATATTGCGTTTTTTTTTATAATTTGCTTACCGGGCTAAAGGTTAGCATGCTTAAAATACGTAAGTCGTTTTGTTCAACAAATTTAAGTAGATAACTCATCAGTTGTTTGCATCAGAGCGACAATTTTTGAGATAGTTATTAAAACTGTTTAAAGGTTGTCAAACGTTGTTTCTCGTTGTATATCCTTTAATTCTAGAGTTAAATTGATAAATAACGTGTACGAATTTGTTTAACGCATTTGTTTTGGTTACTCGACGTCTCCGTTCTCGTGTAGCCTACATATTGCGTTTTTTTTTAATTTGCTTACCGGGCTAAAGGTTAGCATGCTTAAAATACGTAAGTCGTTTTGTTCAACAAATTTAAGTAGATAACTCATCAGTTGTTTGCATCAGAGCGACAATTTTTGAGATAGTTATTAAAACTGTTTAAAGGTTGTCAAACGTTGTTTCTCGTTGTATATCCTTTAATTCTGGAGTTAAATTGATAAATAACGTGTACGAATTTGTTTAACGCATTTGTTTTGGTTACTCGACGTCTCCGTTCTCCTGTAGCCTACATATTGCGTTTTTTTTTAAATTTGCTTACCGGGCTAAAGGTTAGCATGCTTAAAATACGTAAGTCGTTTTGTTCAACAAATTTAAGTAGATAACTCATCAGTTGTTTGCATCAGAGCGACAATTTTTGAGATAGTTATTAAAACTGTTTAAAGGTTGTCAAACGCTGTTTCTCGTTGTATATCTTTTAATTCTAATGTTAAATTGATAAATAACGTGTACGAATTTGTTTAACGCATTTGTTTTGGTTACTCGACGTCTCCGTTCTCGTGTAGCCTACATATTGCGTTTTTTTTTTAATTTGCTTACCGGGCTAAAGGTTAGCATGCTTAAAATACGTAAGTCGTTTTGTTCAACAAATTTGAGTAGATAACTCATCAGTTGTTTGCATCAGAGCGACAATTTTTGAGATAGTTATTAAAACTGTTTAAAGGTTTTCAAACGTTGTTTCTCGTTGTACATCCTTTAATTCTAGAGTTAAATTGATAAATAACGTGTACGAATTTGTTTAACGCATTTGTTTTGGTTACTCGACGTCTCCGTTCTCGTGTAGCCTACATATTGCGTTTTTTTTTTAATTTGCTTACCGGGCTAAAGGTTAGCATGCTTAAAATACGTAAGTCGTTTTGTTCAACAAATTTAAGTAGATAACTCATCAGTTGTTTGCATCAGAGCGACAATTTTTGAGATAGTTACTAAAACTGTTTAAAGGTTGTCAAACGATGTTTCTCGTTGTACATCCTTTAATTCTAGAGTTAAATTGATAAATAACGTGTACGAATTTGTTTAACGCATTTGTTTTGGTTACTCGACGTCTCCGTTCTCGCGTAGCCTACATATTGCGTTTTTTTTTTAATTTGCTTACCGGGCTAAAGGTTAGCATGCTTAAAATACGTTAGTCGTTTTGTTCAACAAATTTAAGTAGATAACTCATCAGTTGTTTGCATCAGAGCGACAATTTTTGAGATAGTTATTAAAACTTTTTAAAGGTTGTGAAACGTTGTTTCTCGTTGTATATCCTTTAATTCTAGAGTTAAATTGATAAATAACGTGTACGAATTAGTTTAACGCATTTGTTTTGGTTACTCGACGTCTCCGTTCTCGTGTAGCCTACATATTGCGTTTTTTTTTTAATTGCTTACCGGGCTAAAGGTTAGCATGCTTAAAATACGTAAGTCGTTTTGTTCAACAAATTTAAGTAGATAACTCATCAGTTGTTTGCATCAGAGCGACAATTTTTGAGATAGTTATTAAAACTGTTTAAAGGTTGTCAAACGATGTTTCTCGTTGTATATCCTTTAATTCTAGAGTTAAATTGATAAATAACGTGTACGAATTTGTTTAACGCATTTGTTTTGGTTACTCGACGTCTCCGTTCTCGTGTAGCTTACATATTGCGTTTTTTTTTTAATTTGCTTACCGGGCTAAAGGTTAGCATGCTTAAAATACGTAAGTCGTTTTGTTCAACAAATTTAAGTAGATAACTCATCAGTTGTTTGCATCAGAGCGACAATTTTTGAGATAGTTATTAAAACTGTTTAAAGGTTGTCAAACGTTGTTTCTCGTTGTATATCCTTTAATTCTAGAGTTAAATTGATAAATAACGTGTACGAATTTGTTTAACGCATTTGTTTTGCTTACTCGACGTCTCCGTTCTCGTGTAGCCTACATATAGCGTTTTTTTTTTAATTTGCTTACCGGGCTAAAGGTTAGCATGTTTAAACTACGTAAGTCGTTTTGTTCAACAAATTTAAGTAGATAACTCATCAGTTGTTTGCATCAGAGCGACAATTTTTTAGATAGTTATTAAAACTGTTTAAAGGTTATCAAACGTTGTTTCTCGTTGTATATCCTTTAATTCTAGAGTTAAATTGATAAATAACGTGTACGAAATTGTTTAACGCATTTGTTTTGGTTACTCGACGTCTCCGTTCTCGTGTAGCCTACATATTGCGTTTTTTTTTTTTAATTTGCTTACCGGGCTAAAGGTTAGCATGCTTAAAATACGTAAGTCGTTTTGTTCAACAAATTTAAGTAGATAACTCATCAGTTGTTTGCATCAGAGCGACAATTTTTGAGATAGTTATTAAAACTGTTTAAAGGTTGTCAAACGTTGTTTCTCGTTGTACATCCTTTAATTCTAGAGTTAAATTGATAAATAACGTGTACGAATTTGTTTAACGCATTTGTTTTGGTTTCTCGACGTCTGCGTTCTCGTGTAGCTTACATATTGCGTTTTTTTTTTAATTTGCTTACCGGGCTAAAGGTTAGCATGCTTAAAATACGTAGGTCGCTTTGTTCAACAAATTTAAGTAGATAACTCATCAGTTGTTTGCATCAGAGCGACAATTTTTGAGATAGTTATTAAAACTGTTTAAAGGTTGTCAAACGATGTTTCTCGTTGTACATCCTTTAATTCTAGAGTTAAATTGATAAATAACGTGTACGAATTTGTTTAACGCATTTGTTTTGGTTACTCGACGTCTCCGTTCTCGCGTAGCCTACATATTGCGTTTTTTTTTTTTTAATTTGCTTACCGGGCTAAAGGTTAGCATGCTTAAAATACGTTAGTCGTTTTGTTCAACAAATTTAAGTAGACCAGAGATCAGAGCGACAATTTTTGAGATAGTTATTAAAACTTTTTAAAGGTTGTCAAACGTTGTTTCTCGTTGTATATCCTTTAATTCTAGAGTTAAATTGATAAATAACGTGTACGAATTTGTTTAACGCATTTGTTTTTGTTACTCGACGTCTCCGTTCTCGTGTAGCCTACATATTGCGTTTTTTTTTTAATTGCTTACCGGGCTAAAGGTTAGCATGCTTAAAATACGTAAGTCGTTTTGTTCAACAAATTTAAGTAGATAACTTATCAGTTGTTTGCATCAGAGCGAAAATTTTTGAGATAGTTATTAAAACTGTTTAAAGGTTGTCAAATGATGTTTCTCGTTGTATATCCTTTAATTCTAGAGTTAAATTGATAAATAACGTGTACGAATTTGTCTAACGCATTTGTTTTGGTTACTCGACGTCTCCGTTCTCCTGTAGCCTACATATTGCGTTTTTTTTTAATTTGCTTACCGGGCTAAAGGTTAGCATGCTTAAAATACGTAAGTCGTTTTGTTCAACCAATTTAAGTAGATAACTCATCAGTTGTTTGCATCAGAGCGACAATTTTTGATATAGTTATTAAAACTGTTTAAAGGTTGTCAAACGTTGTTTCTCGTTGTATATCCTTTAATTCTAGAGTTAAATTGATAAATAACGTGTACGAATTTGTTTAACGCATTTGTTTTGGTTACTCGACGTCTCCGTTCTCGTGTAGTCTACATATTGCGTTTTTTTTTTTAATTTGCTTACCGGGCTAAAGGTTAGCATGTTTAAACTAAGTAAGTCGTTTTGTTCAACAAATTTAAGTAGATAACTCATCAGTTGTTTGCATCAGAGCGACAATTTTTTAGATAGTTATTAAAACTGTTTAAAGGTTGTCAAACGTTGTTTCTCGTTGTATATCCTTTAATTCTAGAGTTAAATTGATAAATAACGTGTACGAATTTGTTTAACGCATTTGTTTTGGTTACTCGACGTCTCCGTTCTCGTGTAGCCTACATATTGCGTTGTTTTTTTTTTAATTTGCTTACCGGGCTAAAGGTTAGCATGCTTAAAATACGTAAGTCGTTTTGTTCAACAAATTTAAGTAGATAACTCATCAGTTGTTTGCATCAGAGCGACAATTTTTGAGATAGTTATTAAAACTGTTTAAAGGTTGTCAAACGTTGTTTCTCGTTGTATATCCTTTAATTCTAGAGTTAAATTGATAAATAACGTGTACGAATTTGTTTAACGCATTTGTTTTGGTTACTCGACGTCTCCGTTCTCGTGTAGCCTACATATTGCGTTTTTTTTTTAATTTGCTTACCGGGCTAAAGGTTAGCATGCTTAAAATACGTAAGTCGTTTTGTTCAACAAATTTAAGTAGATAACTCATCAGTTGTTTGCATCAGAGCGACAATTTTTGAGATAGTTATTAAAACTGTTTAAAGGTTATCAAACGTTGTTTCTCGTTGTATATCCTTTAATTCTAGAGTTAAATTGATAAATAACGTGTACGAATTTGTTTAACGCATTTGTTTTGGTTACTCGACGTCTCCGTTCTCGTGTAGTCTACATATTGCGTTTTTTTTTTTTAATTTGCTTACCGGGCTAAAGGTTAGCATGTTTAAACTAAGTAAGTCGTTTTGTTCAACAATTTTAAGTAGATAACTCATCAGTTGTTTGCATCAGAGCGACAATTTTTTAGATAGTTATTAAAACTGTTTAAAGGTTGTCAAACGTTGTTTCTCGTTGTATATCCTTTAATTCTAGAGTTAAATTGATAAATAACGTGTACGAATTTGTTTAACGCATTTGTTTTGGTTACTCGACGTCTCCGTTCTCGTGTAGCCTACATATTGCGTTTTTTTTTTTTTAATTTGCTTACCGGGCTAAAGGTTAGCATGCTTAAAATACGTAAGTCGTTTTGTTCAACAAATTTAAGTAGATAACTCATCAGTTGTTTGCATCAGAGCGACAATTTTTGAGATAGTTATTAAAACTGTTTAAAGGTTGTCAAACGTTGTTTCTCGTTGTATATCCTTTAATTCTAGAGTTAAATTGATAAATAACGTGTACGAATTTGTTTAACGCATTTGTTTTGGTTACTCGACGTCTCCGTTCTCGTGTAGCCTACATATTGCGTTTTTTTTTTAATTTGCTTACCGGGCTAAAGGTTAGCATGCTTAAAATACGTAAGTCGTTTTGTTCAACAAATTTAAGTAGATAACTCATCAGTTGTTTGCATCAGAGCGACAATTTTTGAGATAGTTATTAAAACTGTTTAAAGGTTATCAAACGTTGTTTCTCGTTGTATATCCTTTAATTCTAGAGTTAAATTGATAAATAACGTGTACGAATTTGTTTAACGCATTTGTTTTGGTTACTCGACGTTTCCGTTCTCGTGTAGCCTACATATTGCGTTTTTTTTTTTTTTAATTTGCTTACCGGGCTAAAGGTTAGCATGCTTAAAATACGTAAGTCGTTTTGTTCAACAAATTTAAGTAGATAACTCATCAGTTGTTTGCATTAGAGCGACAATTTTTGAGATAGTTATTAAAACTGTTTAAAGGTTGTCAAACGTTGTTTCTCGTTGTATATCCTTTAATTCTAGAGTTAAATTGATAAATAACGTGTACGAATTTGTTTAACGCATTTGTTTTGGTTACTCGACGTCTCCGTTCTCGTGTAGCCTACATATTGGGTTTTTTTTTTTTTAATTTGCTTACCGGGCTAAAGGTTAGCATGCTTAAAATACGTAAGTCGTTTTGTTCAACAAATTTAAGTAGATAACTCATCAGTTGTTTGCATCAGAGCGACAATTTTTGAGATAGTTATTAAAACTGTTTAAAGGTTATCAAACGTTGTTTCTCGTTGTATATCCTTTAATTCTAGAGTTAAATTGATAAATAACGTGTACGAATTTGTTTAACGCATTTGTTTTGGTTACTCGACGTCTCCGTTCTCGTGTAGCCTACATATTGCGTTTTTTTTTTTTAATTTGCTTACCGGGCTAAAGGTTAGCATGCTTAAAATACGTAAGTCGTTTTGTTCAACAAATTTAAGTAGATAACTCATCAGTTGTTTGCATCAGCGCGACAATTTTTGAGATAGTTATTAAAACTGTTTAAAGGTTGTCAAACGTTGTTTCTCGTTGTATATCCTTTAATTCTAGAGTTAAATTGATAAATAACGTGTACGAATTTGTTTAACGCATTTGTTTTGGTTCCTCGACGTCTCCGTTCTCGTGTAGCCTACATATTGCGTTTTTTTTTTTAATTTCCTTACCGGGCTAAAGGTTAGCATGCTTAAAATACGTAAGTCGTTTTGTTCAACAAATTTAAGTAGATAACTCATCAGTTGTTTGCATCAGAGCGACAATTTTTGAGATAGTTATTAAAACTGTTTAAAGGTTGTCAAACGTTGTTTCTCGTTGTATATCCTTTAATTCTAATGTTAAATTGATAAATAACGTGTACGAATTTGTTTAACGCATTTGTTTTGGTTACTCGACGTCTCCGTTCTCGTGTAGCCTACATATTGCGTTTTTTTTTAATTTGCTTACCGGGCTAAAGGTTAGCAAGCTTAAAATACGTAAGTCGTTTTGTTCAACAAATTTAAGTAGATAACTCATCAGTTGTTTGCATCAGAGCGACAATTTTTGAGATAGTTATTAAAACTGTTTAAAGGTTGTCAAACGTTTCTCGTTGTACATCCTTTAATTCTAGAGTTAAATTGATAAATAACATGTACGAATTTGTTTAACGCATTTGTTTTGGTTACTCGACGTCTCCGTTCTCGTGCAGCCTACATATTGCGTTTTTTTTTTTAATTTGCTTACCGGGCTAAAGGTTAGCATGCTTAAAATACGTAAGTCGTTTTGTTCAACAAATTTAAGTAGATAACTCATCAGTTGTTTGCATCAGAGCGACAATTTTTGAGATAGTTATTAAAACTGTTTAAAGGTTGTCAAACGTTGTTTCTCGTTGTATATCCTTTAATTCTAGAGTTAAATTGATAAATAACGTGTACGAATTTGTTTAACGCATTTGTTTTGGTTACTCGACGTCTCCGTTCTCGTGTAGCCTACATATTGCGTTTTTTTTTAATTTGCTTACCGGGCTAAAGGTTAGCATGCTTAAAATACGTAAGTCGTTTTGTTCAACAAATTTAAGTAGATAACTCATCAGTTGTTTGCATCAGAGCGACAATTTTTGAGATAGTTATTAAAACTGTTTAAAGGTTGTCAAACGTTGTTTCTCGTTGTATATCCTTTAATTCTAGAGTTAAATTGATAAATAACGTGTACGAATTTGTTTAACGCATTTGTTTTGCTTACTCGACGTCTCCGTTCTCGTGTAGCCTACATATAGCGTTTTTTTTTTAATTTGCTTACCGGGCTAAAGGTTAGCATGTTTAAACTACGTAAGTCGTTTTGTTCAACAAATTTAAGTAGATAACTCATCAGTTGTTTGCATCAGAGCGACAATTTTTTAGATAGTTATTAAAACTGTTTAAAGGTTATCAAACGTTGTTTCTCGTTGTATATCCTTTAATTCTAGAGTTAAATTGATAAATAACGTGTACGAATTTGTTTAACGCATTTGTTTTGGTTACTCGACGTCTCCGTTCTCGTGTAGCCTACATATTGCGTTTTTTTTTTTTAATTTGCTTACCGGGCTAAAGGTTAGCATGCTTAAAATACGTAAGTCGTTTTGTTCAACAAATTTAAGTAGATAACTCATCAGTTGTTTGCATCAGAGCGACAATTTTTGAGATAGTTATTAAAACTGTTTAAAGGTTGTCAAACGTTGTTTCTCGTTGTACATCCTTTAATTCTAGAGTTAAATTGATAAATAACGTGTACGAATTTGTTTAACGCATTTGTTTTGGTTTCTCGACGTCTGCGTTCTCGTGTAGCCTACATATTGCGTTTTTTTTTTAATTTGCTTACCGGGCTAAAGGTTAGCATGCTTAAAATACGTAGGTCGTTTTGTTCAACAAATTTAAGTAGATAACTCATCAGTTGTTTGCATCAGAGCAACAATTTTTGAGATAGTTATTAAAACTGTTTAAAGGTTGTCAAACGATGTTTCTCGTTGTACATCCTTTAATTCTAGAGTTAAATTGATAAATAACGTGTACGAATTTGTTTAACGCATTTGTTTTGGTTACTCGACGTCTCCGTTCTCGCGTAGCCTACATATTGCGTTTTTTTTTTTTAATTTGCTTACCGGGCTAAAGGTTAGCATGCTTAAAATACGTTAGTCGTTTTGTTCAACAAATTTAAGTAGACCAGAGATCAGAGCGACAATTTTTGAGATAGTTATTAAAACTTTTTAAAGGTTGTCAAACGTTGTTTCTCGTTGTATATCCTTTAATTCTAGAGTTAAATTGATAAATAACGTGTACGAATTTGTTTAACGCATTTGTTTTTGTTACTCGACGTCTCCGTTCTCGTGTAGCCTACATATTGCGTTTTTTTTTTAATTGCTTACCGGGCAAAAGGTTAGCATGCTTAAAATACGTAAGTCGTTTTGTTCAACAAATTTAAGTAGATAACTTATCAGTTGTTTGCATCAGAGCGACAATTTTTGAGATAGTTATTAAAACTGTTTAAAGGTTGTCAAATGATGTTTCTCGTTGTATATCCTTTAATTCTAGAGTTAAATTGATAAATAACGTGTACGAATTTGTCTAACGCATTTGTTTTGGTTACTCGACGTCTCCGTTCTCCTGTAGCCTACATATTGCGTTTTTTTTTTAATTTGCTTTCCGGGCTAAAGGTCAGCATGCTTAAAATACGTAAGTCGTTTTGTTCAACCAATTTAAGTAGATAACTCATCAGTTGTTTGCATCAGAGCGACAATTTTTGATATAGTTATTAAAACTGTTTAAAGGTTGTCAAACGTTGTTTCTCGTTGTATATCCTTTAATTCTAGAGTTAAATTGATAAATAACGTGTACGAATTTGTTTAACGCATTTGTTTTGGTTACTCGACGTCTCCGTTCTCGTGTAGTCTACATATTGCGTTTTTTTTTTTAATTTGCTTACCGGGCTAAAGGTTAGCATGTTTAAACTAAGTAAGTCGTTTTGTTCAACAAATTTAAGTAGATAACTCATCAGTTGTTTGCATCAGAGCGACAATTTTTTAGATAGTTATTAAAACTGTTTAAAGGTTGTCAAACGTTGTTTCTCGTTGTATATCCTTTAATTCTAGAGTTAAATTGATAAATAACGTGTACGAATTTGTTTAACGCATTTGTTTTGGTTACTCGACGTCTCCGTTCTCGTGTAGCCTACATATTGCGTTTTTTTTTTTTAATTTGCTTACCGGGCTAAAGGTTAGCATGCTTAAAATACGTAAGTCGTTTTGTTCAACAAATTTAAGTAGATAACTCATCAGTTGTTTGCATCAGAGCGACAATTTTTGAGATAGTTATTAAAACTGTTTAAAGGTTGTCAAACGTTGTTTCTCGTTGTATATCCTTTAATTCTAGAGTTAAATTGATAAATAACGTGTACGAATTTGTTTAACGCATTTGTTTTGGTTACTCGACGTCTCCGTTCTCGTGTAGCCTACATATTGCGTTTTTTTTTAATTTGCTTACCGGGCTAAAGGTTAGCATGCTTAAAATACGTAAGTCGTTTTGTTCAACAAATTTAAGTAGATAACTCATCAGTTGTTTGCATCAGAGCGACAATTTTTGAGATAGTTATTAAAACTGTTTAAAGGTTGTCAAACGTTGTTTCTCGTTGTATATCCTTTAATTCTAGAGTTAAATTGATAAATAACGTGTACGAATTTGTTTAACGCATTTGTTTTGCTTACTCGACGTCTCCGTTCTCGTGTAGCCTACATATAGCGTTTTTTTTTTAATTTGCTTACCGGGCTAAAGGTTAGCATGTTTAAACTACGTAAGTCGTTTTGTTCAACAAATTTAAGTAGATAACTCATCAGTTGTTTGCATCAGAGCGACAATTTTTTAGATAGTTATTAAAACTGTTTAAAGGTTATCAAACGTTGTTTCTCGTTGTATATCCTTTAATTCTAGAGTTAAATTGATAAATAACGTGTACGAATTTGTTTAACGCATTTGTTTTGGTTACTCGACGTCTCCGTTCTCGTGTAGCCTACATATTGCGTTTTTTTTTTTTTAATTTGCTTACCGGGCTAAAGGTTAGCATGCTTAAAATACGTAAGTCGTTTTGTTCAACAAATTTAAGTAGATAACTCATCAGTTGTTTGCATCAGAGCGACAATTTTTGAGATAGTTATTAAAACTGTTTAAAGGTTGTCAAACGTTGTTTCTCGTTGTACATCCTTTAATTCTAGAGTTAAATTGATAAATAACGTGTACGAATTTGTTTAACGCATTTGTTTTGGTTTCTCGACGTCTGCGTTCTCGTGTAGCCTACATATTGCGTTTTTTTTTTAATTTGCTTACCGGGCTAAAGGTTAGCATGCTTAAAATACGTAGGTCGTTTTGTTCAACAAATTTAAGTAGATAACTCATCAGTTGTTTGCATCAGAGCAACAATTTTTGAGATAGTTATTAAAACTGTTTAAAGGTTGTCAAACGATGTTTCTCGTTGTACATCCTTTAATTCTAGAGTTAAATTGATAAATAACGTGTACGAATTTGTTTAACGCATTTGTTTTGGTTACTCGACGTCTCCGTTCTCGCGTAGTCTACATATTGCGTTTTTTTTTTTAATTTGCTTACCGGGCTAAAGGTTAGCATGCTTAAAATACGTTAGTCGTTTTGTTCAACAAATTTAAGTAGACCAGAGATCAGAGCGACAATTTTTGAGATAGTTATTAAAACTTTTTAAAGGTTGTCAAACGTTGTTTCTCGTTGTATATCCTTTAATTCTAGAGTTAAATTGATAAATAACGTGTACGAATTTGTTTAACGCATTTGTTTTTGTTACTCGACGTCTCCGTTCTCGTGTAGCCTACATATTGCGTTTTTTTTTTAATTGCTTACCGGGCTAAAGGTTAGCATGCTTAAAATACGTAAGTCGTTTTGTTCAACAAATTTAAGTAGATAACTTATCAGTTGTTTGCATCAGAGCGACAATTTTTGAGATAGTTATTAAAACTGTTTAAAGGTTGTCAAATGATGTTTCTCGTTGTATATCCTTTAATTCTAGAGTTAAATTGATAAATAACGTGTACGAATTTGTCTAACGCATTTGTTTTGGTTACTCGACGTCTCCGTTCTCCTGTAGCCTACATATTGCGTTTTTTTTTTAATTTGCTTTCCGGGCTAAAGGTCAGCATGCTTAAAATACGTAAGTCGTTTTGTTCAACCAATTTAAGTAGATAACTCATCAGTTGTTTGCATCAGAGCGACAATTTTTGATATAGTTATTAAAACTGTTTAAAGGTTGTCAAACGTTGTTTCTCGTTGTATATCCTTTAATTCTAGAGTTAAATTGATAAATAACGTGTACGAATTTGTTTAACGCATTTGTTTTGGTTACTCGACGTCTCCGTTCTCGTGTAGTCTACATATTGCGTTTTTTTTTTTAATTTGCTTACCGGGCTAAAGGTTAGCATGTTTAAACTAAGTAAGTCGTTTTGTTCAACAAATTTAAGTAGATAACTCATCAGTTGTTTGCATCAGAGCGACAATTTTTTAGATAGTTATTAAAACTGTTTAAAGGTTGTCAAACGTTGTTTCTCGTTGTATATCCTTTAATTCTAGAGTTAAATTGATAAATAACGTGTACGAATTTGTTTAACGCATTTGTTTTGGTTACTCGACGTCTCCGTTCTCGTGTAGCCTACATATTGCGTTTTTTTTTTTTAATTTGCTTACCGGGCTAAAGGTTAGCATGCTTAAAATACGTAAGTCGTTTTGTTCAACAAATTTAAGTAGATAACTCATCAGTTGTTTGCATCAGAGCGACAATTTTTGAGATAGTTATTAAAACTGTTTAAAGGTTGTCAAACGTTGTTTCTCGTTGTATATCCTTTAATTCTAGAGTTAAATTGATAAATAACGTGTACGAATTTGTTTAACGCATTTGTTTTGGTTACTCGACGTCTCCGTTCTCGTGTAGCCTACATATTGCGTTTTTTTTTTAATTTGCTTACCGGGCTAAAGGTTAGCATGCTTAAAATACGTAAGTCGTTTTGTTCAACAAATTTAAGTAGATAACTCATCAGTTGTTTGCATCAGAGCGACAATTTTTGAGATAGTTATTAAAACTGTTTAAAGGTTATCAAACGTTGTTTCTCGTTGTATATCCTTTAATTCTAGAGTTAAATTGATAAATAACGTGTACGAATTTGTTTAACGCATTTGTTTTGGTTACTCGACGTTTCCGTTCTCGTGTAGCCTACATATTGCGTTTTTTTTTTTTTTAATTTGCTTACCGGGCTAAAGGTTAGCATGCTTAAAATACGTAAGTCGTTTTGTTCAACAAATTTAAGTAGATAACTCATCAGTTGTTTGCATTAGAGCGACAATTTTTGAGATAGTTATTAAAACTGTTTAAAGGTTGTCAAACGTTGTTTCTCGTTGTATATCCTTTAATTCTAGAGTTAAATTGATAAATAACGTGTACGAATTTGTTTAACGCATTTGTTTTGGTTACTCGACGTCTCCGTTCTCGTGTAGCCTACATATAGCGTTTTTTTTTTTTAATTTGCTTACCGGGCTAAAGGTTAGCATGCTTAAAATACGTAAGTCGTTTTGTTCAACAAATTTAAGTAGATAACTCATCAGTTGTTTGCATCAGAGCGACAATTTTTGAGATAGTTATTAAAACTGTTTAAAGGTTATCAAACGTTGTTTCTCGTTGTATATCCTTTAATTCTAGAGTTAAATTGATAAATAACGTGTACGAATTTGTTTAACGCATTTGTTTTGGTTACTCGACGTCTCCGTTCTCGTGTAGCCTAAATATTGCGTTTTTTTTTTTAATTTGCTTACCGGGCTAAAGGTTAGCATGCTTAAAATACGTAAGTCGTTTTGTTCAACAAATTTAAGTAGATAACTCATCAGTTGTTTGCATCAGAGCGACAATTTTTGAGATAGTTATTAAAACTGTTTAAAGGTTGTCAAACGTTGTTTCTCGTTGTATATCCTTTAATTCTAGAGTTAAATTGATAAATAACGTGTACGAATTTGTTTAACGCATTTGTTTTGGTTACTCGACGTCTCCGTTCTCGTGTAGCCTACATATTGCGCTTTTTTTTTAATTTGCTTACCGGGCTAAAGGTTAGCATGCTTAAAATACGTAAGTCGTTTTGTTCAACAAATTTAAGTAGATAACTCATCAGTTGTTTGCATCAGAGCGACAATTTTTGAGATAGTTATTAAAACTGTTTAAAGGTTGTCAAACGTTGTTTCTCGTTGTATATCCTTTAATTCTAATGTTAAATTGATAAATAACGTGTACGAATTTGTTTAACGCATTTGTTTTGGTTACTCGACGTCTCCGTTCTCGTGTAGCCTACATATTGCGTTTTTTTTTAATTTGCTTACCGGGCTAAAGGTTAGCAAGCTTAAAATACGTAAGTCGTTTTGTTCAACAAATTTAAGTAGATAACTCATCAGTTGTTTGCATCAGAGCGACAATTTTTGAGATAGTTATTAAAACTGTTTAAAGGTTGTCAAACGTTTCTCGTTGTACATCCTTTAATTCTAGAGTTAAATTGATAAATAACGTGTACGAATTTGTTTAACGCATTTGTTTTGGTTACTCGACGTCTCCGTTCTCGTGTAGCCTACATATTGCGTTTTTTTTTTTAATTTGCTTACCGGGCTAAAGGTTAGCATGCTTAAAATACGTAAGTCGTTTTGTTCAACAAATTTAAGTAGATAACTCATCAGTTGTTTGCATCAGAGCGACAATTTTTGAGATAGTTATTAAAACTGTTTAAAGGTTGTCAAACGTTTCTCGTTGTACATCCTTTAATTCTAGAGTTAAATTGATAAATAACGTGTACGAATTTGTTTAACGCATTTGTTTTGGTTACTCGACGTCTCCGTTCTCGTGTAGCCTACATATTGCGTTTTTTTTTTTAATTTGCTTACCGGGCTAAAGGCTAGCATGCTTAAAATACGTAAGTCGTTTTGTTCAACAAATTTAAGTAGATAACTCATCAGTTGTTTGCATCAGAGCGACAATTTTTGAGATAGTTATTAAAACTGTTTAAAGGTTGTCAAACGTTGTTTCTCGTTGTACATCCTTTAATTCTAGAGTTAAATTGATAAATAACGTGTACGAATTTGTTTAACGCATTTGTTTTGGTTTCTCGACGTCTGCGTTCTCGTGTAGCCTACATATTGCGTTTTTTTTTTAATTTGCTTACCGGGCTAAAGGTTAGCATGCTTAAAATACGTAGGTCGTTTTGTTCAACAAATTTAAGTAGATAACTCATCAGTTGTTTGCATCAGAGCGACAATTTTTGAGATAGTTATTAAAACTGTTTAAAGGTTGTCAAACCATGTTTCTCGTTGTACATCCTTTAATTCTAGAGTTAAATTGATAAATAACGTGTACGAATTTGTTTAACGCATTTGTTTTGGTTACTCGACGTCTCCGTTCTCGCGTAGCCTACATATTGCGTTTTTTTTTTTTAATTTGCTTACCGGGCTAAAGGTTAGCATGCTTAAAATACGTTAGTCGTTTTGTTCAACAAATTTAAGTAGACCAGAGATCAGAGCGACAATTTTTGAGATAGTTATTAAAACTTTTTAAAGGTTGTCAAACGTTGTTTCTCGTTGTATATCCTTTAATTCTAGAGTTAAATTGATAAATAACGTGTACGAATTTGTTTAACGCATTTGTTTTTGTTACTCGACGTCTCCGTTCTCGTGTAGCCTACATATTGCGTTTTTTTTTTTAATTGCTTACCGGGCTAAAGGTTAGCATGCTTAAAATACGTAAGTCGTTTTGTTCAACAAATTTAAGTAGATAACTTATCAGTTGTTTGCATCAGAGCGACAATTTTTGAGATAGTTATTAAAACTGTTTAAAGGTTGTCAAATGATGTTTCTCGTTGTATATCCTTTAATTCTAGAGTTAAATTGATAAATAACGTGTACGAATTTGTCTAACGCATTTGTTTTGGTTACTCGACGTCTCCGTTCTCCTGTAGCCAACATATTGCGTTTTTTTTTTAATTTGCTTACCGGGCTAAAGGTCAGCATGCTTAAAATACGTAAGTCGTTTTGTTCAACCAATTTAAGTAGATAACTCATCAGTTGTTTGCATCAGAGCGACAATTTTTGATATAGTTATTAAAACTGTTTAAAGGTTGTCAAACGTTGTTTCTCGTTGTATATCCTTTAATTCTAGAGTTAAATTGATAAATAACGTGTACGAATTTGTTTAACGCATTTGTTTTGGTTACTCGACGTCTCCGTTCTCGTGTAGTCTACATATTGCGTTTTTTTTTTTAATTTGCTTACCGGGCTAAAGGTTAGCATGTTTAAACTAAGTAAGTGGTTTTGTTCAACAAATTTAAGTAGATAACTCATCAGTTGTTTGCATCAGAGCGACAATTTTTTAGATAGTTATTAAAACTGTTTAAAGGTTGTCAAACGTTGTTTCTCGTTGTATATCCTTTAATTCTAGAGTTAAATTGATAAATAACGTGTACGAATTTGTTTAACGCATTTGTTTTGGTTACTCGACGTCTCCGTTCTCGTGTAGCCTACATATTGCGTTTTTTTTTTTAATTTGCTTACCGGGCTAAAGGTTAGCATGCTTAAAATACGTAAGTCGTTTTGTTCAACAAATTTAAGTAGATAACTCATCAGTTGTTTGCATCAGAGCGACAATTTTTGAGATAGTTATTAAAACTGTTTAAAGGTTGTCAAACGTTGTTTCTCGTTGTATATCCTTTAATTCTAGAGTTAAATTGATAAATAACGTGTACGAATTTGTTTAACGCATTTGTTTTGGTTACTCGACGTCTCCGTTCTCGTGTAGCCTACATATTGCGTTTTTTTTTTTAATTTGCTTACCGGGCTAAAGGTTAGCATGCTTAAAATACGTAAGTCGTTTTGTTCAACAAATTTAAGTAGATAACTCATCAGTTGTTTGCATCAGAGCGACAATTTTTGAGATAGTTATTAAAACTGTTTAAAGGTTATCAAACGTTGTTTCTCGTTGTATATCCTTTAATTCTAGAGTTAAATTGATAAATAACGTGTACGAATTTGTTTAACGCATTTGTTTTGGTTACTCGACGTTTCCGTTCTCGTGTAGCCTACATATTGCGTTTTTTTTTTTTTAATTTGCTTACCGGGCTAAAGGTTAGCATGCTTAAAATACGTAAGTCGTTTTGTTCAACAAATTTAAGTAGATAACTCATCAGTTGTTTGCATTAGAGCGAAAATTTTTGAGATAGTTATTAAAACTGTTTAAAGGTTGTCAAACGTTGTTTCTCGTTGTATATCCTTTAATTCTAGAGTTAAATTGATAAATAACGTGTACGAATTTGTTTAACGCATTTGTTTTGGTTACTCGACGTCTCCGTTCTCGTGTAGCCTACATATAGCGTTTTTTTTTTTTAATTTGCTTACCGGGCTAAAGGTTAGCATGCTTAAAATACGTAAGTCGTTTTGTTCAACAAATTTAAGTAGATAACTCATCAGTTGTTTGCATCAGAGCGACAATTTTTGAGATAGTTATTAAAACTGTTTAAAGGTTATCAAACGTTGTTTCTCGTTGTATATCCTTTAATTCTAGAGTTAAATTGATAAATAACGTGTACGAATTTGTTTAACGCATTTGTTTTGGTTACTCGACGTCTCCGTTCTCGTGTAGCCTACATATTGCGTTTTTTTTTTTAATTTGCTTACCGGGCTAAAGGTTAGCATGCTTAAAATACGTAAGTCGTTTTGTTCAACAAATTTAAGTAGATAACTCATCAGTTGTTTGCATCAGAGCGACAATTTTTGAGATAGTTATTAAAACTGTTTAAAGGTTGTCAAACGTTGTTTCTCGTTGTATATCCTTGAATTCTAGAGTTAAATTGATAAATAACGTGTACGAATTTGTTTAACGCATTTGTTTTGGTTACTCGACGTCTCCGTTCTCGTGTAGCCTACATATTGCGCTTTTTTTTTAATTTGCTTACCGGGCTAAAGGTTAGCATGCTTAAAATACGTAAGTCGTTTTGTTCAACAAATTTAAGTAGATAACTCATCAGTTGTTTGCATCAGAGCGACAATTTTTGAGATAGTTATTAAAACTGTTTAAAGGTTGTCAAACGTTGTTTCTCGTTGTATATCCTTTAATTCTAATGTTAAATTGATAAATAACGTGTACGAATTTGTTTAACGCATTTGTTTTGGTTACTCGACGTCTCCGTTCTCGTGTAGCCTACATATTGCGTTTTTTTTTAATTTGCTTACCGGGCTAAAGGTTAGCAAGCTTAAAATACGTAAGTCGTTTTGTTCAACAAATTTAAGTAGATAACTCATCAGTTGTTTGCATCAGAGCGACAATTTTTGAGATAGTTATTAAAACTGTTTAAAGGTTGTCAAACGTTTCTCGTTGTACATCCTTTAATTCTAGAGTTAAATTGATAAATAACGTGTACGAATTTGTTTAACGCATTTGTTTTGGTTACTCGACGTCTCCGTTCTCGTGTAGCCTACATATTGCGTTTTTTTTTTTTAATTTGCTTACCGGGCTAAAGGTTAGCATGCTTAAAATACGTAAGTCGTTTTGTTCAACAAATTTAAGTAGATAACTCATCAGTTGTTTGCATCAGAGCGACAATTTTTGAGATAGTTATTAAAACTGTTTAAAGGTTGTCAAACGTTGTTTCTCGTTGTATATCCTTTAATTCTAGAGTTAAATTGATAAATAACGTGTACGAATTTGTTTAACGCATTTGTTTTGGTTACTCGACGTCTCCGTTCTCGTGTAGCCTACATATTGCGTTTTTTTTTAATTTGCTTACCGGGCTAAAGGTTAGCATGCTTAAAATACGTAAGTCGTTTTGTTCAACCAATTTAAGTAGATAACTCATCAGTTGTTTGCATCAGAGCGACAATTTTTGAGATAGTTATTAAAACTGTTTAAAGGTTGTCAAACGTTGTTTCTCGTTGTATATCCTTTAATTCTAGAGTTAAATTGATAAATAACGTGTACGAATTTGTTTAACGCATTTGTTTTGGTTACTCGACGTCTCCGTTCTCCTGTAGCCTACATATTGCATTTTTTTTTTAAATTTGCTTACCGGGCTAAAGGTTAGCATGCTTAAAATACGTAAGTCGTTTTGTTCAACAAATTTAAGTAGATAACTCATCAGTTGTTTGCATCAGAGCGACAATTTTTGAGATAGTTATTAAAACTGTTTAAAGGTTGTCAAACGTTGTTTCTCGTTGTATATCTTTTAATTCTAATGTTAAATTGATAAATAACGTGTACGAATTTGTTTAACGCATTAGTTTTGGTTACTCGACGTCTCCGTTCTCGTGTAGCCTACATATTGCGTTTTTTTTTTAATTTGCTTACCGGGCTAAAGGTTAGCATGCTTAAAATACGTAAGTCGTTTTGTTCAACAAATTTAAGTAGTTGTTTGCATCAGAGCGACAATTTTTGAGATAGTTATTAAAACTGTTTAAAGGTTTTCAAACGTTGTTTCTCGTTGTACATCCTTTAATTCTAGAGTTAAATTGATAAATAACGTGTACGAATTTGTTTAACGCATTTGTTTTGGTTACTCGACGTCTCCGTTCTCGTGTAGCCTACATATTGCGTTTTTTTTTAATTTGCTTACCGGGCTAAAGGTTAGCATGCTTAAAATACGTAAGTCGTTTTGTTCAACAAATTTAAGTAGATAACTCATCAGTTGTTTGCATCAGAGCGACAATTTTTGAGATAGTTATTAAAACTGTTTAAAGGTTGTCAAACGATGTTTCTCGTTGTACATCCTTTAATTCTAGAGTTAAATTGATAAATAACGTGTACGAATTTGTTTAACGCTTTTGTTTTGGTTACTCGACGTCTCCGTTCTCGCGTAGCCTACATATTGCGTTTTTTTTTTAATTTGCTTACCGGGCTAAAGGTTAGCATGCTTAAAATACGTTAGTCGTTTTGTTCAACAAATTTAAGTAGATAACTCATCAGTTGTTTGCATCAGAGCGACAATTTTTGAGATAGTTATTAAAACTTTTTAAAGGTTGTCAAACGTTGTTTCTCGTTGTATATCCTTTAATTCTAGAGTTAAATTGATAAATAACGTGTACGAATTAGTTTAACGCATTTGTTTTGGTTACTCGACGTCTCCGTTCTCGTGTAGCCTACATATTGCGTTTTTTTTTTAATTGCTTACCGGGCTAAAGGTTAGCATGCTTAAAATACGTAAGTCGTTTTGTTCAACAAATTTAAGTAGATAACTCATCAGTTGTTTGCATCAGAGCGACAATTTTTGAGATAGTTATTAAAACTGTTTAAAGGTTGTCAAACGATGTTTCTCGTTGTATATCCTTTAATTCTAGAGTTAAATTGATAAATAACGTGTACGAATTTGTTTAACGCATTTGTTTTGGTTACTCGACGTCTCCGTTCTCGTGTAGCTTACATATTGCGTTTTTTTTTAATTTGCTTACCGGGCTAAAGGTTAGCATGCTTAAAATACGTAAGTCGTTTTGTTCAACAAATTTAAGTAGATAACTCATCAGTTGTTTGCATCAGAGCGACAATTTTTGAGATAGTTATTAAAACTGTTTAAAGGTTGTCAAACGTTGTTTCTCGTTGTATATCCTTTAATTCTAGAGTTAAATTGATAAATAACGTGTACGAATTTGTTTAACGCATTTGTTTTGCTTACTCGACGTCTCCGTTCTCGTGTAGCCTACATATAGCGTTTTTTTTTTAATTTGCTTACCGGGCTAAAGGTTAGCATGTTTAAACTACGTAAGTCGTTTTGTTCAACAAATTTAAGTAGATAACTCATCAGTTGTTTGCATCAGAGCGACAATTTTTTAGATAGTTATTAAAACTGTTTAAAGGTTATCAAACGTTGTTTCTCGTTGTATATCCTTTAATTCTAGAGTTAAATTGATAAATAACGTGTACGAATTTGTTTAACGCATTTGTTTTGGTTACTCGACGTCTCCGTTCTCGTGTAGCCTACATATTGCGTTTTTTTTTTTTTAATTTGCTTACCGGGCTAAAGGTTAGCATGCTTAAAATACGTAAGTCGTTTTGTTCAACAAATTTAAGTAGATAACTCATCAGTTGTTTGCATCAGAGCGACAATTTTTGAGATAGTTATTAAAACTGTTTAAAGGTTGTCAAACGTTGTTTCTCGTTGTACATCCTTTAATTCTAGAGTTAAATTGATAAATAACGTGTACGAATTTGTTTAACGCATTTGTTTTGGTTTCTCGACGTCTGCGTTCTCGTGTAGCCTACATATTGCGTTTTTTTTTTAATTTGCTTACCGGGCTAAAGGTTAGCATGCTTAAAATACGTAAGTCGTTTTGTTCAACAAATTTAAGTAGATAACTCATCAGTTGTTTGCATCAGAGCGACAATTTTTGAGATAGTTATTAAAACTGTTTAAAGGTTGTCAAACGATGTTTCTCGTTGTACATCCTTTAATTCTAGAGTTAAATTGATAAATAACGTGTACGAATTTGTTTAACGCATTTGTTTTGGTTACTCGACGTCTCCGTTCTCGCGTAGCCTACATATTGCGTTTTTTTTTTTTAATTTGCTTACCGGGCTAAAGGTTAGCATGCTTAAAATACGTTAGTCGTTTTGTTCAACAAATTTAAGTAGACCAGAGATCAGAGCGACAATTTTTGAGATAGTTATTAAAACTTTTTAAAGGTTGTCAAACGTTGTTTCTCGTTGTATATCCTTTAATTCTAGAGTTAAATTGATAAATAACGTGTACGAATTTGTTTAACGCATTTGTTTTTGTTACTCGACGTCTCCGTTCTCGTGTAGCCTACATATTGCGTTTTTTTTTTAATTGCTTACCGGGCTAAAGGTTAGCATGCTTAAAATACGTAAGTCGTTTTGTTCAACAAATTTAAGTAGATAACTCATCAGTTGTTTGCATCAGAGCGACAATTTTTGAGATAGTTATTAAAACTGTTTAAAGGTTGTCAAACGATGTTTCTCGTTGTATATCCTTTAATTCTAAAGTTAAATTGATAAATAACGTGTACGAATTTGTCTAACGCATTTGTTTTGGTTACTCGACGTCTCCGTTCTCCTGTAGCCTACATATTGCGTTTTTTTTTTAATTTGCTTACCGGGCTAAAGGTTAGCATGCTTAAAATACGTAAGTCGTTTTGTTCAACCAATTTAAGTAGATAACTCATCAGTTGTTTGCATCAGAGCGACAATTTTTGATATAGTTATTAAAACTGTTTAAAGGTTGTCAAACGTTGTTTCTCGTTGTATATCCTTTAATTCTAGAGTTAAATTGATAAATAACGTGTACGAATTTGTTTAACGCATTTGTTTTGGTTACTCGACGTCTCCGTTCTCGTGTAGTCTACATATTGCGTTTTTTTTTTTAATTTGCTTACCGGGCTAAAGGTTAGCATGTTTAAACTAAGTAAGTCGTTTTGTTCAACAAATTTAAGTAGATAACTCATCAGTTGTTTGTATCAGAGCGACAATTTTTGAGATAGTTATTAAAACTGTTTAAAGGTTATCAAACGTTGTTTCTCGTTGTATATCCTTTAATTCTAGAGTTAAATTGATAAATAACGTGTACGAATTTGTTTAACGCATTTGTTTTGGTTACTCGACGTCTCTGTTCTCGTGTAGCCTACATATTGCGTTTTTTTTTTTTTTTAATTTGCTTACCGGGCTAAAGGTTAGCATGCTTAAAATACGTAAGTCGTTTTGTTCAACAAATTTAAGTAGATAACTCATCAGTTGTTTGCATCAGAGCGACAATTTTTGAGATAGTTATTAAAACTGTTTAAAGGTTGTCAAACGTTGTTTCTCGTTGTATATCCTTTAATTCTAGAGTTAAATTGATAAATAACGTGTACGAATTTGTTTAACGCATTTGGTTTGGTTACTCGACGTCTCCGTTCTCGTGTAGCCTACATATTGCGTTTTTTTTTTAATTTGCTTACCGGGCTAAATGTTAGCATGCTTAAAATACGTAAGTCGTTTTGTTCAACAAATTTAAGTAGATAACTCATCAGTTGTTTGCATCAGAGCGACAATTTTTGAGATAGTTATTAAAACTGTTTAAAGGTTGTCAAACGATGTTTCTCGTTGTACATCCTTTAATTCTAGAGTTAAATTGATAAATAACGTGTACGAATTTGTTTAACGCATTTGTTTTGGTTACTCGACGTCTCCGTTCTCGTGTAGCCTACATATTGCGTTTTTTTTTAATTTGCTTACCGGGCTAAAGGTTAGCATGCTTAAAATACGTAAGTCGTTTTGTTCAACAAATTTAAGTAGATAACTCAGCAGTTGTTTGCATCAGAGCGACAATTTTTGAGATAGTTATTAAAACTGTTTAAAGGTTGTGAAACGTTGTTTCTCGTTGTATATCCTTTAATTCTAGAGTTAAATTGATAAATAACGTGTACGAATTTGTTTAACGCATTTGTTTTGGTTACTCGACGTCTCCGTTCTCGTGTAGCCTACATATTGCGTTTTTTTTTAATTTGCTTACCGGGCTAAAGGTTAGCATGCTTAAAATACGTAAGTCGTTTTGTTCAACAAATTTAAGTAGATAACTCATCAGTTGTTTGCATCAGAGCGAAAATTTTTGAGATAGTTATTAAAACTGTTTAAAGGTTGTCAAACGTTGTTTCTCGTTGTATATCCTTTAATTCTAGAGGTAAATTGATAAATAACGTGTACGAATTTGTTTAACGCATTTGTTTTGGTTACTCGACGTCTCCGTTCTCGTGTAGCCTACATATTGCGTTTTTTTTTTAATTTGCTTACCGGGCTAAAGGTTAGCATGCTTAAAATACGTAAGTCGTTTTGTTCAACAAATTTAAGTAGATAACTCATCAGTTGTTTGCATCAGAGCGACAATTTTTGAGATAGTTATTAAAACTGTTTAAAGGTTGTCAAACGTTGTTTCTCGTTGTATATCCTTTAATTCTAGAGTTAAATTGATAAATAACGTGTACGAATTTGTTTAACGCATTTGTTTTGGTTACTCGACGTCTCCGTTCTCGTGTAGCCTACATATTGCGTTTTTTTTTTAATTTGCTTACCGGGCTAAAGGTTAGCATGCTTAAAATACGTAAGTCGTTTTGTTCAACAAATTTAAGTAGATAACTCATCAGTTGTTTGCATCAGAGCGACAAGTTTTGAGATAGTTATTAAAACTGTTTAAAGGTTGTCAAACGTTGTTTCTCGTTGTATATCCTTTAATTCTAATGTTAAATTGATAAATAACGTGTACGAATTTGTTTAACGCATTTGTTTTGGTTACTCGACGTCTCCGTTCTCGTGTAGCCTACATATTGCGTTTTTTTTTTAATTTGCTTACCAGGCTAAAGGTTAGCATGCTTAAAATACGTAAGTCGTTTTGTTCAACAAATTTAAGTAGATAACTCAGCAGTTGTTTGCATCAGAGCGACAATTTTTGAGATAGTTATTAAAACTGTTTAAAGGTTGTGAAACGTTGTTTCTCGTTGTATATCCTTTAATTCTAGAGTTAAATTGATAAATAACGTGTACGAATTTGTTTAACGCATTTGTTTTGGTTACTCGACGTCTCCGTTCTCGTGTAGCCTACATATTGCGTTTTTTTTTTTTAATTTGCTTACCGGGCTAAAGGTTAGCATGCTTAAAATACGTAAGTCGTTTTGTTCAACAAATTTAAGTAGATAACTCATCAGTTGTTTGCATCAGAGCGACAATTTTTGAGATAGTTATTAAAACTGTTTAAAGGTTGTCAAACGTTGTTTCTAGTTGTATATCCTTTAATTCTAGAGTTAAATTGATAACGTGTACGAATTTGTTTAACGCATTTGTTTTGGTTACTCGACGTCTCCGTTCTCGTGTAGCCTACATATTGCGTTTTTTTTAATTTGCTTACCGGGATAAAGGTTAGCATGCTTAAAATACGTAAGTCGTTTTGTTCAACAAATTTAAGTAGATAACTCATCAGTTGTTTGCATCAGAGCGACAAGTTTTGAGATAGTTATTAAAACTGTTTAAAGGTTGTCAAACGTTGTTTCTCGTTGTATATCCTTTAATTCTAATGTTAAATTGATAAATAACGTGTACGAATTTGTTTAACGCATTTGTTTTGGTTACTCGACGTCTCCGTTCTCGTGTAGCCTACATATTGCGTTTTTTTTTTAATTTGCTTACCAGGCTAAAGGTTAGCATGCTTAAAATACGTAAGTCGTTTTGTTCAACAAATTTAAGTAGATAACTCAGCAGTTGTTTGCATCAGAGCGACAATTTTTGAGATAGTTATTAAAACTGTTTAAAGGTTGTGAAACGTTGTTTCTCGTTGTATATCCTTTAATTCTAGAGTTAAATTGATAAATAACGTGTACGAATTTTTTTAACGCATTTGTTTTGGTTACTCGACGTCTCCGTTCTCGTGTAGCCTACATATTGGGTTTTTTTTTTTAATTTGCTTACCGGGCTAAAGGTTAGCATGCTTAAAATACGTAAGTCGTTTTGTTCAACAAATTTAAGTAGATAACTCATCAGTTGTTTGCATCAGAGCGAAAATTTTTGAGATAGTTATTAAAACTGTTTAAAGGTTGTCAAGCGATGTTTCTCGTTGTATATCCTTTAATCTAGAGTTAAATTGATAAATAACGTGTACGAATTTGTTTAACGCATTTGTTTTGGTTACTCGACGTCTCCGTTCTCGTGTAGCCTACATATTGCGTTTTTTTTTTTAATTTGCTTACCGGGCTAAAGGTTAGCATGCCTAAAATACGTAAGTCGTTTTGTTCAACAAATTTAAGTAGATAACTCATCAGTTGTTTACATCAGAGCGACAATTTTTGAGATAGTTATTAAAACTGTTTAAAGGTTGTCAAACGTTGTTTCTCGTTGTACATCCTTTAATTCTAGAGTTAAATTGATAAATAACGTGTACGAATTTGTCTAACGCATTTGTTTTGGTTACTCGACGTCTCCGTTCTCGTGTAGCCTACATATTGCGTTTTTTTTTTTAATTTGCTTACCGGGCTAAAGGTTAGCATGCCTAAAATACGTAAGTCGTTTTGTTCAACAAATTTAAGTAGATAACTCATCAGTTGTTTGCATCAGAGCGACAATTTTTGAGATAGTTATTAAAACTGTTTAAAGGTTGTCAAACGTTGTTTCTCGTTGTATATCCTTTAATTCTAGAGTTAAATTGATAAATAACGTGTACGAATTTGTTTAACGCATTTGTTTTGCTTACTCGACGTCTCCGTTCTCGTGTAGCCTACATATAGCGTTTTTTTTTTAATTTGCTTACCGGGCTAAAGGTTAGCATGTTTAAACTACGTAAGTCGTTTTGTTCAACAAATTTAAGTAGATAACTCATCAGTTGTTTGCATCAGAGCGACAATTTTTTAGATAGTTATTAAAACTGTTTAAAGGTTATCAAACGTTGTTTCTCGTTGTATATCCTTTAATTCTAGAGTTAAATTGATAAATAACGTGTACGAATTTGTTTAACGCATTTGTTTTGGTTACTCGACGTCTCCGTTCTCGTGTAGCCTACATATTGCGTTTTTTTTTTTTTAATTTGCTTACCGGGCTAAAGGTTAGCATGCTTAAAATACGTAAGTCGTTTTGTTCAACAAATTTAAGTAGATAACTCATCAGTTGTTTGCATCAGAGCGACAATTTTTGAGATAGTTATTAAAACTGTTTAAAGGTTGTCAAACGTTGTTTCTCGTTGTACATCCTTTAATTCTAGAGTTAAATTGATAAATAACGTGTACGAATTTGTTTAACGCATTTGTTTTGGTTTCTCGACGTCTGCGTTCTCGTGTAGCCTACATATTGCGTTTTTTTTTTAATTTGCTTACCGGGCTAAAGGTTAGCATGCTTAAAATACGTAAGTCGTTTTGTTCAACAAATTTAAGTAGATAACTCATCAGTTGTTTGCATCAGAGCGACAATTTTTGAGATAGTTATTAAAACTGTTTAAAGGTTGTCAAACGATGTTTCTCGTTGTACATCCTTTAATTGTTGAGTTAAATTGATAAATAACGTGTACGAATTTGTTTAACGCATTTGTTTTGGTTACTCGACGTCTCCGTTCTCGCGTAGCCTACATATTGCGTTTTTTTTTTTTTAATTTGCTTACCGGGCTAAAGGTTAGCATGCTTAAAATACGTTAGTCGTTTTGTTCAACAAATTTAAGTAGACCAGAGATCAGAGCGACAATTTTTGAGATAGTTATTAAAACTTTTTAAAGGTTGTCAAACGTTGTTTCTCGTTGTATATCCTTTAATTCTAGAGTTAAATTGATAAATAACGTGTACGAATTTGTTTAACGCATTTGTTTTTGTTACTCGACGTCTCCGTTCTCGTGTAGCCTACATATTGCGTTTTTTTTTTAATTGCTTACCGGGCTAAAGGTTAGCATGCTTAAAATACGTAAGTCGTTTTGTTCAACAAATTTAAGTAGATAACTCATCAGTTGTTTGCATCAGAGCGACAATTTTTGAGATAGTTATTAAAACTGTTTAAAGGTTGTCAAACGATGTTTCTCGTTGTATATCCTTTAATTCTAGAGTTAAATTGATAAATAACGTGTACGAATTTGTCTAACGCATTTGTTTTGGTTACTCGACGTCTCCGTTCTCCTGTAGCCTACATATTGCGTTTTTTTTTTAATTTGCTTACCGGGCTAAAGGTTAGCATGCTTAAAATACGTAAGTCGTTTTGTTCAACCAATTTAAGTAGATAACTCATCAGTTGTTTGCATCAGAGCGACAATTTTTGATATAGTTATTAAAACTGTTTAAAGGTTGTCAAACGTTGTTTCTCGTTGTATATCCTTTAATTCTAGAGTTAAATTGATAAATAACGTGTACGAATTTGTTTAACGCATTTGTTTTGGTTACTCGACGTCTCCGTTCTCGTGTAGTCTACATATTGCGTTTTTTTTTTTTAATTTGCTTACCGGGCTAAAGGTTAGCATGTTTAAACTAAGTAAGTCGTTTTGTTCAACAAATTTAAGTAGATAACTCATCAGTTGTTTGTATCAGAGCGACAATTTTTGAGATAGTTATTAAAACTGTTTAAAGGTTATCAAACGTTGTTTCTCGTTGTATATCCTTTAATTCTAGAGTTAAATTGATAAATAACGTGTACGAATTTGTTTAACGCATTTGTTTTGGTTACTCGACGTCTCTGTTCTCGTGTAGCCTACATATTGCGTTTTTTTTTTTTTTAATTTGCTTACCGGGCTAAAGGTTAGCATGCTTAAAATACGTAAGTCGTTTTGTTCAACAAATTTAAGTAGATAACTCATCAGTTGTTTGCATCAGAGCGACAATTTTTGAGATAGTTATTAAAACTGTTTAAAGGTTGTCAAACGTTGTTTCTCGTTGTATATCCTTTAATTCTAGAGTTAAATTGATAAATAACGTGTACGAATTTGTTTAACGCATTTGGTTTGGTTACTCGACGTCTCCGTTCTCGTGTAGCCTACATATTGCGTTTTTTTTTTAATTTGCTTACCGGGCTAAATGTTAGCATGCTTAAAATACGTAAGTCGTTTTGTTCAACAAATTTAAGTAGATAACTCATCAGTTGTTTGCATCAGAGCGACAATTTTTGAGATAGTTATTAAAACTGTTTAAAGGTTGTCAAACGTTGTTTCTCGTTGTATATCCTTTAATTCTAATGTTAAATTGATAAATAACGTGTACGAATTTGTTTAACGCATTTGTTTTGGTTACTCGACGTCTCCATTCTCGTGTAGCCTACATATTGCGTTTTTTTTAATTTGCTTACCGGGCTAAAGGTTAGCAAGCTTAAAATACGTAAGTCGTTTTGTTCAACAAATTTAAGTAGATAACTCATCAGTTGTTTGCATCAGAGCGACAATTTTTGAGATAGTTATTAAAACTGTTTAAAGGTTGTCAAACGTTTCTCGTTGTACATCCTTTAATTCTAGAGTTAAATTGATAAATAACGTGTACGAATTTGTTTAACGCATTTGTTTTGGTTACTCGACGTCTCCGTTCTCGTGTAGCCTACATATTGCGTTTTTTTTTTTAATTTGCTTACCGGGCTAAAGGTTAGCATGCTTAAAATACGTAAGTCGTTTTGTTCAACAAATTTAAGTAGATAACTCATCAGTTGTTTGCATCAGAGCGACAATTTTTGAGATAGTTATTAAAACTGTTTAAAGGTTGTCAAACGTTGTTTCTCGTTGTATATCCTTTAATTCTAGAGTTAAATTGATAAATAACGTGTACGAATTTGTTTAACGCATTTGTTTTGGTTACTCGACGTCTCCGTTCTCGTGTAGCCTACATATTGCGTTTTTTTTTAATTTGCTTACCGGGCTAAAGGTTAGCATGCTTAAAATACGTAAGTCGTTTTGTTCAACAAATTTAAGTAGATAACTCATCAGTTGTTTGCATCAGAGCGAAAATTTTTGAGATAGTTATTAAAACTGTTTAAAGGTTGTCAAACGTTGTTTCTCGTTGTATATCCTTTAATTCTAGAGGTAAATTGATAAATAACGTGTACGAATTTGTTTAACGCATTTGTTTTGGTTACTCGACGTCTCCGTTCTCGTGTAGCCTACATATTGCGTTTTTTTTTAATTTGCTTACCGGGCTAAAGGTTAGCATGCTTAAAATACGTAAGTCGTTTTGTTCAACAAATTTAAGTAGATAACTCATCAGTTGTTTGCATCAGAGCGACAATTTTTGAGATAGTTATTAAAACTGTTTAAAGGTTGTCAAACGTTGTTTCTCGTTGTATATCCTTTAATTCTAGAGTTAAATTGATAAATAACGTGTACGAATTTGTTTAACGCATTTGTTTTGGTTACTCGACGTCTCCGTTCTCGTGTAGCCTACATATTGCGTTTTTTTTTTAATTTGCTTACCGGGCTAAAGGTTAGCATGCTTAAAATACGTAAGTCGTTTTGTTCAACAAATTTAAGTAGATAACTCATCAGTTGTTTGCATCAGAGCGACAAGTTTTGAGATAGTTATTAAAACTGTTTAAAGGTTGTCAAACGTTGTTTCTCGTTGTATATCCTTTAATTCTAATGTTAAATTGATAAATAACGTGTACGAATTTGTTTAACGCATTTGTTTTGGTTACTCGACGTCTCCGTTCTCGTGTAGCCTACATATTGCGTTTTTTTTTTAATTTGCTTACCAGGCTAAAGGTTAGCATGCTTAAAATACGTAAGTCGTTTTGTTCAACAAATTTAAGTAGATAACTCAGCAGTTGTTTGCATCAGAGCGACAATTTTTGAGATAGTTATTAAAACTGTTTAAAGGTTGTGAAACGTTGTTTCTCGTTGTATATCCTTTAATTCTAGAGTTAAATTGATAAATAACGTGTACGAATTTGTTTAACGCATTTGTTTTGGTTACTCGACGTCTCCGTTCTCGTGTAGCCTACATATTGCGTTTTTTTTTTTAATTTGCTTACCGGGCTAAAGGTTAGCATGCTTAAAATACGTAAGTCGTTTTGTTCAACAAATTTAAGTAGATAACTCATCAGTTGTTTGCATCAGAGCGACAATTTTTGAGATAGTTATTAAAACTGTTTAAAGGTTGTCAAACGTTGTTTCTAGTTGTATATCCTTTAATTCTAGAGTTAAATTGATAACGTGTACGAATTTGTTTAACGCATTTGTTTTGGTTACTCGACGTCTCCGTTCTCGTGTAGCCTACATATTGCGTTTTTTTTAATTTGCTTACCGGGATAAAGGTTAGCATGCTTAAAATACGTAAGTCGTTTTGTTCAACAAATTTAAGTAGATAACTCATCAGTTGTTTGCATCAGAGCGACAAGTTTTGAGATAGTTATTAAAACTGTTTAAAGGTTGTCAAACGTTTTTTCTCGTTGTATATCCTTTAATTCTAATGTTAAATTGATAAATAACGTGTACGAATTTGTTTAACGCATTTGTTTTGGTTACTCGACGTCTCCGTTCTCGTGTAGCCTACATATTGCGTTTTTTTTTTAATTTGCTTACCAGGCTAAAGGTTAGCATGCTTAAAATACGTAAGTCGTTTTGTTCAACAAATTTAAGTAGATAACTCAGCAGTTGTTTGCATCAGAGCGACAATTTTTGAGATAGTTATTAAAACTGTTTAAAGGTTGTGAAACGTTGTTTCTCGTTGTATATCCTTTAATTCTAGAGTTAAATTGATAAATAACGTGTACGAATTTTTTTAACGCATTTGTTTTGGTTACTCGACGTCTCCGTTCTCGTGTAGCCTACATATTGGGTTTTTTTTTTTAATTTGCTTACCGGGCTAAAGGTTAGCATGCTTAAAATACGTAAGTCGTTTTGTTCAACAAATTTAAGTAGATAACTCATCAGCTGTTTGCATCAGAGCGAAAATTTTTGAGATAGTTATTAAAACTGTTTAAAGGTTGTCAAGCGATGTTTCTCGTTGTATATCCTTTAATTCTAGAGTTAAATTGATAAATAACGTGTACGAATTTGTTTAACGCATTTGTTTTGGTTACTCGACGTCTCCGTTCTCGTGTAGCCTACATATTGCGTTTTTTTTTTTAATTTGCTTACCGGGCTAAAGGTTAGCATGCCTAAAATACGTAAGTCGTTTTGTTCAACAAATTTAAGTAGATAACTCATCAGTTGTTTGCATCAGAGCGACAATTTTTGAGATAGGTATTAAAACTGTTTAAAGGTTGTCAAACGTTGTTTCTCGTTGTACATCCTTTAATTCTAGAGTTAAATTGATAAATAACGTGTACGAATTTTTTTAACGCATTTGTTTTGGTTACTCGACGTCTCCGTTCTCGTGTAGCCTACATATTGGGTTTTTTTTTTTAATTTGCTTACCGGGCTAAAGGTTAGCATGCTTAAAATACGTAAGTCGTTTTGTTCAACAAATTTAAGTAGATAACTCATCAGTTGTTTGCATCAGAGCGACAATTTTTGAGATAGTTATTAAAACTGTTTAAAGGTTGTCAAACGTTGTTTCTCGTTGTATATCCTTTAATTCTAATGTTAAATTGATAAATAACGTGTACGAATTTGTCTAACGCATTTGTTTTGGTTACTCGACGTCTCCGTTCTCGCATAGCCTACATATTGCGTTTTTTTTTTTAATTTGCTTACCGGGCTAAAGGTTAGCATGCTTAAAATACGTAAGTCGTTTTGTACAACAAATTTAAGTAGATAACTCATCAGTTGTTTGCATCAGAGCGAAAATTTTTGAGATAGTTATTAAAACTGTTTAAAGGTTGTCAAACGTTGTTTCTCGTTGTATATCCTTTAATTCTAGAGTTAAATTGATAAATAACGTGTACGAATTTGTTTAACGCATTTGTTTTGGTTACTCGACGTCTCCGTTCTCGTGTAGCCTACATATTGCGTTTTTTTTTTAATTTGCTTACCGGGCTAAAGGTTAACATGCTTAAAATACGTAAGTCGTTTTGTTCAACAAATTTAAGTAGATAACTCATCAGTTGTTTGCATCAGAGCGACAATTTTTGAGATAGTTATTAAAACTGTTTAAAGGTTGTCAAACGTTGTTTCTCGTTGTATATCCTTTAATTCTAGAGTTAAATTGATAAATAACGTGTACGAATTTGTTTAACGCATTTGTTTTGGTCACTCGACGTCTCCGTTCTCGTGTAGCCTACATATTGCGTTTTTTTTTTTAATTTGCTTACCGGGCTAAAGGTTAGCATGCTTAAAATACGTAAGTCGTTTTGTTCAACAAATTTGAGTAGATAACTCATCAGTTGTTTGCATCAGAGCGACAATTTTTGAGATAGTTATTAAAACTGTTTAAAGGTTGTCAAACGTTGTTTCTCGTTGTACATCCTTTAATTCTAGAGTTAAATTGATAAATAACGTGTACGAATTTGTTTAACGCATTTGTTTTGGTTACTCGACGTCTCCGTTCTCGTGTAGCCTACATATTGCGTTTTTTTTAATTTGCTTACCGGGCTAAAGGTTAGCATGCTTAAAATACGTAAGTCGTTTTGTTCAACAAATTTAAGTAGATAACTCATCAGTTGTTTGCATCAGAGCGACAATTTTTGAGATAGTTATTAAAACTGTTTAAAGGTTGTCAAACGTTGTTTCTCGTTGTACATCCTTTAATTCTAGAGTTAAGTTGATAAATAACGTGTACGAATTTGTTTAACGCATTTGTTTTGGTTACTCGACGTCTCCGTTCTCGTGTAGCCTACATATTGCGTTTTTTTTTTTTAATTTGCTTACCGGGCTAAAGGTTAGCATGCTTAAAATACGTAAGTCGTTTTGTTCAACAAATTTAAGTAGATAACTCATCAGTTGTTTGCATCAGAGCGACAATTTTTGAGATAGTTATTAAAACTGTTTAAAGGTTGTCAAACGTTGTTTCTCGTTGTACATCCTTTAATTCTAGAGTTAAATTGATAAATAACGTGTACGAATTTGTTTAACGCATTTGTTTTGGTTACTCGACGTATCCGTTCTCGTGTAGCCTACATATTGCGTTTTTTTTTAGTTTGCTTACCGGGCTAAAGGTTAGCATGCTTAAAATACGTAAGTCGTTTTGTTCAAAAAATTTAAGTAGATAACTCATCAGTTGTTTGCATCAGAGCGACAATTTTTGAGATAGTTATTAAAACTGTTTAAAGGTTGTCAAACGTTGTTTCTCGTTGTATAGTCTCCGTTCTCGTGTAGCCTACATATTGCGTTTTTTTTTTTTAATTTGCTTACCGGGCTAAAGGTTAGCATGCTTAAAATACGTAAGTCGTTTTGTTCAACAAATTTAAGTAGATAACTCATCAGTTGTTTGCATCAGAGCGACAATTTTTGAGATAGTTTTTAAAACTGTTTAAAGGTTGTCAAACGTTGTTTCTCGTTGTACATCCTTTAATTCTAGAGTTAAATTGATAAATAACGTGTACGAATTTGTTTAACGCATTTGTTTTGGTTACTCGACGTCTCCGTTCTCGTGTAGCCTACATATTGCGTTTTTTTTTAATTTGCTTACCGGTCTGAAGGTTAGCATGCTTAAAATACGTAAGTCGTTTTGTTCAACAAATTTAAGTAGATAACTCATCAGTTGTTTGCATCAGAGCGACAATTTTTGAGATAGTTATTAAAACTGTTTAAAGGTTGTCAAACGTTGTTTCTCGTTGTACATCCTTTAATTCTAGAGTTAAATTGATAAATAACGTGTACGAATTTGTTTAACGCATTTGTTTTGGTTACTCGACGTCTCCGTTCTCGTGTAGCCTACATATTGTTTTTTTTTTTTCAATTTGCTTACCGGGCTAAAGGTTAGCATGCTTAAAATACGTAAGTCGTTTTGTTCAACAAATTTAAGTAGATAACTCATCAGTTGTTTGCATCACAGCGACAATTTTTGAGATAGTTATTAAAACTGTTTAAAGGTTGTCAAACGTTGTTTCTCGTGGTACATCATTTAATTCTAGAGTTAAATTGATAAATAACGTGTACGAATTTGTTTAACGCATTTGTTTTGGTTACTCGACGTCTCCGTTCTCGTGTAGCCTACATATTGCGTTTTTTTTTTTTATTTGCTTACCGGGCTAAAGGTTAGCATGCTCAAAATACGTAAGTCATTTTGTTCAACAAATTTAAGTAGATAACTCATCAGTTGTTTGCATCAGAGCGACAATTTTTGAGATAGCTATTAAAACTGTTTAAAGGTTGTCAAACGTTGTTTCTCGTTGTACATCCTTTAATTCTAGAGTTAAATTGATAAATAACGTGTACGAATTTGTTTAACGCATTTGTTTTGGTTACTCGACGTCTCCGTTCTCGTGTAGCCTACATATTGCGTTTTTTTTTAATTTGCTTACCGGGCTAAAGGTTAGCATGCTTAAAATACGTAAGTCGTTTTGTTCAACAAATTTGAGTAGATAACTCAGCAGTTGTTTGCATCAGAGCGACAATTTTTGAGATAGTTATTAAAACTATTTAAAGGCTGTCAAACGATGTTTCTCGTTGTATATCCTTTCATTCTAATGTTAAATTGATAAATAACGTGTACGAATTTGTTTAACGCATTTGTTTTGGTTACTCGACGTCTCCGTTCTCGTGTAGCCTACATATTGCGTTTTTTTTTTTAATTTGCTTACCGGCCTAAAGGTTAGCATGCTTAAAATACGTAAGTCGTTTTGTTCAACAAATTTAAGTAGATAACTCATCAGTTGTTTGCATCAGAGCGACAATTTTTGAGATAGTTATTAAAACTGTTTAAAGGTTGTCAAACGTTGTTTCTCGTTGTATAGTCTCCGTTCTCGTGTAGCCTACATATTGCGTTTTTTTTTTTTAATTTGCTTACCGGGCTAAAGGTTAGCATGCTTAAAATACGTAAGTCGTTTTGTTCAACAAATTTAAGTAGATAACTCATCAGTTGTTTGCATCAGAGCGACAATTTTTGAGATAGTTATTAAAACTGTTTAAAGGTTGTCAAACGTTGTTTCTCGTTGTACATCCTTTAATTCTAGAGTTAAATTGATAAATAACGTGTACGAATTTGTTTAACGCATTTGTTTTGGTTACTCGACGTCTCCGTTCCTTTGTAGCCTACATATTGCGTTTTTTTTTTAATTTGCTTACCGGGCTAAAGGTTAGCATGCTTAAAATACGTAAGTCGTTTTGTTCAACAAATTTAAGTAGATAACTCATCAGTTGTTTGCATCAGAGCGACAATTTTTGAGATAGTTATTAAAACTGTTTAAAGGTTGTCAAACGTTGTTTCTCGTTGTACATCCTTTAATTCTAGAGTTAAATTGATAAATAACGTGTACGAATTTGTTTAACGCATTTGTTTTGGTTACTCGACGTCTCCGTTCTCGTGTAGCCTACATATTGCGTTTTATTTTAATTTGCTTACCGGGCTAAAGGTTAGCATGCTTAAAATACGTAAGTCGTTTTGTTCAACAAATTTAAGTAGATAACTCATCAGTTGTTTGCATCAGAGCGACAATTTTTGAGATAGTTATTAAAACTGTTTAAAGGTTGTCAAACGTTGTTTCTCGTTGTACATCCTTTAATTCTAGAGTTAAATTGATAAATAACGTGTACGAATTTGTTTAACGCATTTGTTTTGGTTACTCGACGTCTCCGTTCCTTTGTAGCCTACAAATTGCGTTTTTTTTTTTTAATTTGCTTACCGGGCTAAAGGTTAGCATGCTTAAAATACGTAAGTCGTTTTGTTCAACAAATTTAAGTAGATAACTCATCAGTTGTTTGCATCAGAGCGACAATTTTTGAGATAGTTATTAAAACTGTTTAAAGGTTGTCAAATGTTGTTTCTCGTTGTACATCCTTTAATTCTAGAGTTAAATTGATAAATAACGTGTACGAATTTGTTTAACGCATTTGTTTTGGTTACTCGACGTATCCGTTCTCGTGTAGCCTACATATTGCGTTTTTTTTTAGTTTGCTTACCGGGCTAAAGGTTAGCATGCTTAAAATACGTAAGTCGTTTTGTTCAAAAAATTTAAGTAGATAACTCATCAGTTGTTTGCATCAGAGCGACAATTTTTGAGATAGTTATTAAAACTGTTTAAAGGTTGTCAAACGTTGTTTCTCGTTGTATAGTCTCCGTTCTCGTGTAGCCTACATATTGCGTTTTTTTTTTTTAATTTGCTTACCGGGCTAAAGGTTAGCATGCTTAAAATACGTAAGTCGTTTTGTTCAACAAATTTAAGTAGATAACTCATCAGTTGTTTGCATCAGAGCGACAATTTTTGAGATAGTTATTAAAACTGTTTAAAGGTTGTCAAACGTTGTTTCTCGTTGTACATCCTTTAATTCTAGAGTTAAATTGATAAATAACGTGTACGAATTTGTTTAACGCATTTGTTTTGGTTACTCGACGTCTCCGTTCTCGTGTAGCCTACATATTGCGTTTTTTTTTTAATTTGCTTACCGGTCTGAAGGTTAGCATGCTTAAAATACGTAAGTCGTTTTGTTCAACAAATTTAAGTAGATAACTCATCAGTTGTTTGCATCAGAGCGACAATTTTTGAGATAGTTATTAAAACTGTTTAAAGGTTGTCAAACGTTGTTTCTCGTTGTACATCCTTTAATTCTAGAGTTAAATTGATAAATAACGTGTACGAATTTGTTTAACGCATTTGTTTTGGTTACTCGACGTCTCCGTTCTCGTGTAGCCTACATATTGTTTTTTTTTTTTCAATTTGCTTACCGGGCTAAAGGTTAGCATGCTTAAAATACGTAAGTCGTTTTGTTCAACAAATTTAAGTAGATAACTCATCAGTTGTTTGCATCACAGCGACAATTTTTGAGATAGTTATTAAAACTGTTTAAAGGTTGTCAAACGTTGTTTCTCGTGGTACATCATTTAATTCTAGAGTTAAATTGATAAATAACGTGTACGAATTTGTTTAACGCATTTGTTTTGGTTACTCGACGTCTCCGTTCTCGTGTAGCCTACATATTGCGTTTTTTTTTTTTATTTGCTTACCGGGCTAAAGGTTAGCATGCTCAAAATACGTAAGTCATTTTGTTCAACAAATTTAAGTAGATAACTCATCAGTTGTTTGCATCAGAGCGACAATTTTTGAGATAGCTATTAAAACTGTTTAAAGGTTGTCAAACGTTGTTTCTCGTTGTACATCCTTTAATTCTAGAGTTAAATTGATAAATAACGTGTACGAATTTGTTTAACGCATTTGTTTTGGTTACTCGACGTCTCCGTTCTCGTGTAGCCTACATATTGCGTTTTTTTTTAATTTGCTTACCGGGCTAAAGGTTAGCATGCTTAAAATACGTAAGTCGTTTTGTTCAACAAATTTGAGTAGATAACTCAGCAGTTGTTTGCATCAGAGCGACAATTTTTGAGATAGTTATTAAAACTATTTAAAGGCTGTCAAACGATGTTTCTCGTTGTATATCCTTTCATTCTAATGTTAAATTGATAAATAACGTGTACGAATTTGTTTAACGCATTTGTTTTGGTTACTCGACGTCTCCGTTCTCGTGTAGCCTACATATTGCGTTTTTTTTTTTAATTTGCTTACCGGCCTAAAGGTTAGCATGCTTAAAATACGTAAGTCGTTTTGTTCAACAAATTTAAGTAGATAACTCATCAGTTGTTTGCATCAGAGCGACAATTTTTGAGATAGTTATTAAAACTGTTTAAAGGTTGTCAAACGTTGTTTCTCGTTGTATAGTCTCCGTTCTCGTGTAGCCTACATATTGCGTTTTTTTTTTTTAATTTGCTTACCGGGCTAAAGGTTAGCATGCTTAAAATACGTAAGTCGTTTTGTTCAACAAATTTAAGTAGATAACTCATCAGTTGTTTGCATCAGAGCGACAATTTTTGAGATAGTTATTAAAACTGTTTAAAGGTTGTCAAACGTTGTTTCTCGTTGTACATCCTTTAATTCTAGAGTTAAATTGATAAATAACGTGTACGAATTTGTTTAACGCATTTGTTTTGGTTACTCGACGTCTCCGTTCCTTTGTAGCCTACATATTGCGTTTTTTTTTTAATTTGCTTACCGGGCTAAAGGTTAGCATGCTTAAAATACGTAAGTCGTTTTGTTCAACAAATTTAAGTAGATAACTCATCAGTTGTTTGCATCAGAGCGACAATTTTTGAGATAGTTATTAAAACTGTTTAAAGGTTGTCAAACGTTGTTTCTCGTTGTACATCCTTTAATTCTAGAGTTAAATTGATAAATAACGTGTACGAATTTGTTTAACGCATTTGTTTTGGTTACTCGACGTCTCCGTTCTCGTGTAGCCTACATATTGCGTTTTATTTTAATTTGCTTACCGGGCTAAAGGTTAGCATGCTTAAAATACGTAAGTCGTTTTGTTCAACAAATTTAAGTAGATAACTCATCAGTTGTTTGCATCAGAGCGACAATTTTTGAGATAGTTATTAAAACTGTTTAAAGGTTGTCAAACGTTGTTTCTCGTTGTACATCCTTTAATTCTAGAGTTAAATTGATAAATAACGTGTACGAATTTGTTTAACGCATTTGTTTTGGTTACTCGACGTCTCCGTTCCTTTGTAGCCTACAAATTGCGTTTTTTTTTTTAATTTGCTTACCGGGCTAAAGGTTAGCATGCTTAAAATACGTAAGTCGTTTTGTTCAACAAATTTAAGTAGATAACTCATCAGTTGTTTGCATCAGAGCGACAATTTTTGAGATAGTTATTAAAACTGTTTAAAGGTTGTCAAATGTTGTTTCTCGTTGTACATCCTTTAATTCTAGAGTTAAATTGATAAATAACGTGTACGAATTTGTTTAACGCATTTGTTTTGGTTACTCGACGTCTCCGTTCTCGTGTAGCCTACATATTGCGTTTTATTTTAATTTGCTTACCGGGCTAAAGGTTAGCATGCTTAAAATACGTAAGTCGTTTTGTTCAACAAATTTGAGTAGATAACTCAGCAGTTGTTTGCATCAGAGCGACAATTTTTGAGATAGTTATTAAAACTGTTTAAAGGTTGTCAAACGTTGTTTCTCGTTGTACATCCTTTAATTCTAGAGTTAAATTGATAAATAACGTGTACGAATTTGTTTAACGCATTTGTTTTGGTTACTCGACGTCTTCGTTCTCGTGTAGCCTACATATTGCGTTTTTTTTTTAATTTTCTTACCGGGCTAAAGGTTAGCATGCTTAAAATACGTAAGTCGTTTTGTTCAACAAATTTAAGTAGATAACTCATCAGTTGTTTACATCAGAGCGACAATTTTTGAGATAGTTATTAAAACTGTTTAAAGGTTGTCAAACGTTGTTTCTCGTTGTATATCCTTTAATTCTAGAGTTAAATTGATAAATAACGTGTACGAATTTGTTTAACGCATTTGTTTTGGTTACTCGAAGTCTCCGTTCTCGTGTAGCCTACATATTGCGTTTTTTTTTTTTAATTTGCTTACCGTGCTAAAGGTTAGCATGCCTAAAATACGTAAGTCGTTTTGTTCAACAAATTTAAGTAGATAACTCATCAGTTGTTTGCATCAGAGCGACAATTTTTGAGATAGTTATTAAAACTGTTTAAAGGTTGTCAAACGTTGTTTCTCGTTGTATATCCTTTAATTCTAGAGTTAAATTGATATATAACATGTACGAATTTGTTTAACGCATTTTTTTTGGTTACTCGACGTCTCCGTTCTCGTGTAGCCTACATATTGCGTTTTTTTTTTTAATTTGCTTACCGGGCTAAAGGTTAGCATGCTTAAAATACGTAAGTCGTTTTGTTCAACAAATTTAAGTAGATAACTCATCAGTTGTTTGCATCAGAGCGACAATTTTTGAGATAGTTATTAAAACTATTTAAAGGTTGTCAAACGTTGTTTCTCGTTGTACATCCTTTAATTCTAGAGTTAAATTGATAAATAACGTGTACGAATTTGTTTAACGCATTTGTTTTGGTTACTCGACGTCTCCGTTCTCGTGTAGCCTACATATTGCGTTTTTTTTTTTAATTTGCTTACCGGGCTAAAGATTAGCATGCTTAAAATACGTAAGTCGTTTTGTTCAACAAATTTGAGTAGATAACTCATCAGTTGTTTGCATCAGAGCGACAATTTTTGAGATAGTTATTAAAACTGTTTAAAGGTTGTCAAACGTTGTTTCTCGTTGTATATCCTTTAATTCTAGAGTTAAATTGATAAATAACGTGTACGAATTTGTTTAACGCATTTGTTTTGGTTAATCGACGTCTCCGTTCTCGTGTAGCCTACATATTGCGTTTTTTTTTTTTAATTTGCTTACCGGGCTAAAGGTTAGCATGCTTAAAATACGTAAGACGTTTTGTTCAACAAATTTAAGTAGATAACTCATCAGTTGTTTGCATCAGAGCGACAATTTTTGAGATAGTTATTAAAACTGTTTAAAGGTTGTCCAACGTTGTTTCTCGTTGCACATCCTTTAATTCTAGAGTTAAATTGATAAATAACGTGTACGAATTTGTTTAACGCATTTGTTTTGGTTACTCGACGTCTCCGTTCTCGTGTAGCCTACATATTGCGTTTTTTTTTTAATTTGCTTACCGGGCTAAAGGTTAGCATGCTTAAAATACGTAAGTCATTTTGTTCAACAAATTTAAGTAGATAACTCATCAGTTGTTTGCATCAGAGCGACAATTTTTGAGACAGTTATTAAAACTGTTTAAAGGTTGCCAAACGTTGCTTCTCGTTGTATATCCTTTAATTCTAGAGTTAAATTGATAAATAACGTGTACGAATTTGTTTAACGCATTTGTTTTGGTTACTCGACGTCTCCGTTCTCGTGTAGCCTACATATTGCGTTTTTTTTTTTTAATTTGCTTACCGGGCTAAAGGTTAGCATGCTTAAAATACGTAAGACGTTTTGTTCAACAAATTTAAGTAGATAACTTATCAGTTGTTTGCATCAGAGCGACAATTTTTGAGATAGTTATTAAAACTGTTTAAAGGTTGTCAAACGTTGTTTCTCGTTGTACATCCTTTAATTCTAGAGTTAAATTGATAAATAACGTGTACGAATTTGTTTAACGTATTTGTTTTGGTTACTCGACGTCTCCGTTCTCGTGTAGCCTACATATTGCGTTTTTTTTTTTAATTTGCTTACCGTGCTAAAGGTTAGCATGCCTAAAATACGTAAGTCGTTTTGTTCAACAAATTTAAGTAGATAACTCATCAGTTGTTTGCATCAGAGCGACAATTTTTGAGATAGTTATTAAAACTGTTTAAAGGTTGTCAAACGTTGTTTCTCGTTGTATATCCTTTAATTCTAGAGTTAAATTGATAAATAACATGTACGAATTTGTTTAACGCATTTTTTTTGGTTACTCGACGTCTCCGTTCTCGTGTAGCCTATATATTGCGTTTTTTTTTTAATTTGCTTACCGGGCTAAAGGTTAGCATGCTTAAAATACGTAAGTCGTTTTGTTCAACAAATTTAAGTAGATAACTCATCAGTTGTTTGCATCAGAGCGACAATTTTTGAGATAGTTATTAAAACTGTTTAAAGGTTGTCAAACGTTGTTTCTCGTTGTACATCCTTTAATTCTAGAGTTAAATTGATAAATAACGTGTACGAATTTGTTTAACGCATTTGTTTTGGTTACTCGACGTCTCCGTTCTCGTGTAGCCTACATATTGCGTTTTTTTTTTTTAATTTGCTTACCGGGCTAAAGATTAGCATGCTTAAAATACGTAAGTCGTTTTGTTCAACAAATTTGAGTAGATAACTCATCAGTTGTTTGCATCAGAGCGACAATTTTTGAGATAGTTATTAAAACTGTTTAAAGGTTGTCAAACGTTGTTTCTCGTTGTATATCCTTTAATTCTAGAGTTAAATTGATAAATAACGTGTACGAATTTGTTTAACGCATTTGTTTTGGTTAATCGACGTCTCCGTTCTCGTGTAGCCTACATATTGCGTTTTTTTTTTTAATTTGCTTACCGGGCTAAAGATTAGCATACTTAAAATACGTAAGACGTTTTGTTCAACAAATTTAAGTAGATAACTCATCAGTTGTTTGCATCAGAGCGACAATTTTTGAGATAGTTATTAAAACTGTTTAAAGGTTGTCCAACGTTGTTTCTCGTTGCACATCCTTTAATTCTAGAGTTAAATTGATAAATAACGTGTACGAATTTGTTTAACGCATTTGTTTTGGTTACTCGACGTCTCCGTTCTCGTGTAGCCTACATATTGCGTTTTTTTTTTAATTTGCTTACCGGGCTAAAGGTAAGCATGCTTAAAATACGTAAGTCATTTTGTTCAACAAATTTAAGTAGATAACTCATCAGTTGTTTGCATCAGAGCGACAATTTTTGAGATAGTTATTAAAACTGTTTAAAGGTTGCCAAACGTTGCTTCTTGTTGTATATCCTTTAATTCTAGAGTTAAATTGATAAATAACGTGTACGAATTTGTTTAACGCATTTGTTTTGGTTACTCGACGTCTCCGTTCTCGTGTAGCCTACATATTGCGTTTTTTTTTTTAATTTGCTTACCGGGCTAAAGGTTAGCATGCTTAAAATACGTAAGACGTTTTGTTCAACAAATTTAAGTAGATAACTTATCAGTTGTTTGCATCAGAGCGACAATTTTTGAGATAGTTATTAAAACTGTTTAAAGGTTGTCAAACGTTGTTTCTCGTTGTACATCCTTTAATTCTAGAGTTAAATTGATAAATAACGTGTACGAATTTGTTTAACGTATTTGTTTTGGTTACTCGATGTCTCCGTTCTCGTGTAGCCTACATATTGCGTTTTTTTTTTAATTTGCTTACCGGGCTAAAGGTTAGCATGCTTAAAATATAAGTAAGTCGTTTTGTTCAACAAATTTAAGTAGATAACTCATCAGTTGTTTGCATCAGAGCGACAATTTTTGAGATAGTTATTAAAACTGTTTAAAGGTTGCCAAACGTTGTTTCTCGTTGTACATCCTTTAACTCTAGAGTTAAATTGATAAATAACATGTACGAATTTGTTTAACGCATTTGTTTTGGTTACTCGACGTTTTTTTTTTTAATTTGCTTACCGGGCTTAAGGTTATCATGCTTAAAATACGTAAGTCGTTTTTTTCAACAAATTTAAGTAGATAACTCATCAGTTGTTTGCATCAGAGCGACAATTTTTGAGATAGGTATCAAAACTGTTTAAAGGTTGTCAAACGTTGTTTCTCGTTGTACATCCTTTAATTCTAGAGTTAAATTGATAAATAACGTGTACGAATTTGTTTAACGCATTTGTTTTGGTTACTCGACGTCTCCGTTCTCGTGTAGCCTACATATTGCGTTTTTTTTTTAATTTGCTTACCGGGCTAAAGGTTAGCATGCTTAAAATACGTAAGTCATTTTGTTCAACAAATTTAAGTAGATAACTCATCAGTTGTTTGCATCAGAGCGACAATTTTTGAGATAGTTATTAAAACTGTTTAAAGGTTGCCAAACGTTGCTTCTCGTTGTATATCCTTTAACTCTAGAGTTAAATTGATAAATAACATGTACGAATTTGTTTAACGCATTTGTTTTGGTTACTCGACGTCTCCGTTCTCGTGTAGCCTACATATTGCGTTTTTTTTTTTAATTTGCTTACCGGGCTAAAGGTTAGCATGCTTAAAATACGTAAGACGTTTTGTTCAACAAATTTAAGTAGATAACTTATCAGTTGTTTGCATCAGAGCGACAATTTTTGAGATAGTTATTAAAACTGTTTAAAGGTTGCCAAACGTTGCTTCTCGTTGTATATCCTTTAATTCTAGAGTTAAATTGATAAATAACGTGTACGAATTTGTTTAACGCATTTGTTTTGGTTACTCGACGTCTCCGTTCTCGTGTAGCCTACATATTGCGTTTTTTTTTTAATTTGCTTACCGGGCTAAAGGTTAGCATGCTTAAAATACGTAAGACGTTTTGTTCAACAAATTTAAGTAGATAACTTATCAGTTGTTTGCATCAGAGCGACAATTTTTGAGATAGTTATTAAAACTGTTTAAAGGTTGCCAAACGTTGCTTCTCGTTGTATATCCTTTAATTCTAGAGTTAAATTGATAAATAACGTGTACGAATTTGTTTAACGCATTTGTTTTGGTTACTCGACGTCTCCGTTCTCGTGTAGCCTACATATTGCGTTTTTTTTTTAATTTGCTTACCGTGCTAAAGGTTAGCATGCTTAAAATACGTAAGTCATTTTGTTCAACAAATTTAAGTAGATAACTCATCAGTTGTTGGCATCAGAGCGACAATTTTTGAGATAGTTATTAAAACTGTTTAAAGGTTGCCAAACGTTGCTTCTCGTTGTATATCCTTTAACTCTAGAGTTAAATTGATAAATAACATGTACGAATTTGTTTAACGCATTTGTTTTGGTTACTCGACGTCTCCGTTCTCGTGTAGCCTACATATTGCGTTTTTTTTTTTAATTTGCTTACCGGGCTTAAGGTTATCATGCTTAAAATACGTAAGTCGTTTTTTTCAACAAATTTAAGTAGATAACTCATCAGTTGTTTGCATCAGAGCGACAATTTTTGAGATAGGTATTAAAACTGTTTAAAGGTTGTCAAACGTTGTTTCTCGTTGTACATCCTTTAATTCTAGAGTTAAATTGATAAATAACGTGTACAAATTTGTTTAACGCATTTGTTTTGGTTACTCGACGTCTCCGTTCTCGTGTAGCCTACATATTGCGTTTTTTTTTTTAATTTGCTTACCGGGCTAAAGGTGAGCATGCTTAAAATACGTTATTCGTTTTGTTCAACAAATTTAAGTAGATAACTCATCAGTTGTTTGCATCAGAGCGACAATTTTTGAGATAGTTATTAAAACTGTTTGAAGGTTGTCAAACGTTGTTTCTCGTTGTATATCCTTTAATTCTAGAGTTAAATTGATAAATAACGTGTACGAATTTGTTTAACGCATTTGTTTTGGTTACTCGACGTCTCCGTTCTCGTGTAGCCTACATATTGCGTTTTTTTTTTTTAATTTGCTTACCGGGCTAAAGGTTATCATGCTTAAAATACGTAAGTCGTTTTGTTCAACAAATTTAAGTAGATAACTCATCAGTTGTTTGCATCAGAGCGACAATTTTTGAGATAGTTATTAAAACTGTTTAAAGGTTGTCAAACGTTGTTTCTCGTTGTATATCCTTTAATTCTAGAGTTAAATTGATAAATAACATGTACGAATTTGTTTAACGCATTTGTTTTGGTTACTCGACGTCTCCGTTCTCGTGTAGCCTACATAATGCGTTTTTTTTTTTAATTTGCTTACCGGGCTAAAGGTTAGCATGTTTAAAATACGTAAGTCGTTTTGTTCAACAAATTTAAGTAGATAACTCATCAGTTGTTTGCATCAGAGCGACAATTTTTGAGATAGTTATTAAAACTGTTTAAAGGTTGTCAATCGTTGTTTCTCGTTGTACATCCTTTAATTCTAGAGTTAAATTGATAAATAACGTGTACGAATTTGTTTAATGCATTTGTTTTCGTTACTCGACGTCTCCGTTCTCGTGTAGCCTACATATTGCGTTTTTTTTTTAATTTGCTTACCGGGCTAAAGGTTATCATGCTTAAAATACGTAAGTCGTTTTGTTCAACAAATTTAAGTAGATAACTCATCAGTTGTTTGCATCAGAGCGACAATTTTTGAGATAGTTATTAAAACTGTTTAAAGGTTGTCAAACGTTGTTTCTCCTTGTACATCCTTTAATTCTAGAGTTAAATTGATAAATAACTTGTACAAATTTGTTTAACGCATTTGTTTTGGTTACTCGACGTCTCCGTTCTCGTGTAGCTTACATATTGCGTTTTTTTTTTAATTTGCTTACTGGGCTAAAGGTTAGCATGCTTAAAATACGTAAGTCGTTTTGTTCAACAAATTTAAGTAGATAACTCATCAGTTGTTTGCATCAGAGCGACAATTTTTGAGATAGTTATTAAAACTGTTTAAAGGTTGTCAAACGTTGTTTCTCGTTGTACATCCTTTAATTCTATAGTTAAATTGATAAATAACGTGTACGAATTTGTTTAACGCATTTGTTTTGGTTACTCGACGTCTCCGTTCTCGTGTAGCCTACATACTGCGTTTTTTTTTTTTAATTTGCTTACCGGGCTAAAGGTTAGCATGCTTAAAATACGTAAGTCGGTTTGTTCAACAAATTTAAGTAGATAACTCATCAGTTGTTTGCATCAGAGCGACAATTTTTGAGATAGTTATTAAAACTGTTTAAAGGTTGTCAAACGTTGTTTCTCGTTGTATATCCTTTAATTCTAGAGTTAAATTGATAAATAACGTGTACGAATTTGTTTAACGCATTTGTTTTGGTTACTCGACGTCTCCGTTCTCGTGTAGCCTACATATTGCGTTTTTTTTTTAATTTGCTTACCGGGCTAAAGGTTAGCATGCTTAAAATACGTAAGACGTTTTGTTCAACAAATTTAAGTAGATAACTCATCAGTTGTTTGCATCAGAGCGACAATTTTTGAGATAGTTATTAAAACTGTTTAAAGGTTGTCAAACGTTGTTTCTCGTTGTACATCCTTTAATTCTAGAGTTAAATTGATAAATAACGTGTACAAATTTGTTTAACGCATTTGTTTTGGTTACTCGACGTCTCCGTTCTCGTGTAGCCTACATATTGCGTTTTTTTTTTTTTAATTTGCTTACCGGGCTAAAGGTTAGCATGCTTAAAATACGTAAGTCGTTTTGTTCAACAAATTTAAGTTTATAACTCATCAGTTGTTTGCATCAGAGCGACAATTTTTGAGATAGTTATTAAAACTGCTTAAAGGTTGTCAAACGTTGTTTGTCGTTGTACATCCTTTAATTCTAGAGTTAAATTGATAAATAACGTGTACGAATTTGTTTAACGCATTTGTTTTGGTTACTCGACGTCTCCGTTCTCGCGTAGCCTACATATTGCGTTTTTTTTTTTTTAATTTGCTTACCGGGCTAAAGGTTAGCATGCTTAAAATACGTAAGTCGTTTTGTTCAACAAATTTAAGTAGATAACTCGTCAGTTGTTTGCATCAGAGCGACAATTTTTGAGATAGTTATTAAAACTGTTTAAAGGTTGTCAAACGTTGTTTCTCGTTGTACATCCTTTAATTCTAGAGTTAAATTGATAAATAACGTGTACGAATTTGTTTAACGCATTTGTTTTGGTTACTCGACGTCTCCGTTCTCGTGTAGCCTACATATTGCGTTTTTTTTTTTTTAATTTGCTTACCGGGCTAAAGATTAGCATGCTTAAAATACGTAAGACGTTTTGTTCAACAAATTTAAGTAGATAACTCATCAGTTGTTTGCATCAGAGCGACAATTTTTGAGATAGTTATTAAAACTGTTTAAAGGTTGTCAAACGTTGTTTCTCGTTGTATATCCTTTAATTCTAGAGTTAAATTGATAAATAACGTTTACGAATATGTTTAACGCATTTGTTTTGGTTACTCGACGTCTCCGTTCTCGTGTAGCCTACATATTGCGTTTTTTTTTTTAATTTGCTTACCGGGCTAAAGGTTAGCATGCTTAAAATACGTAAGTCGTTTTGTTCAACAAATTTAAGTTTATAACTCATCAGTTGTTTGCATCAGAGCGACAATTTTTGAGATAGTTATTAAAACTGTTTAAAGGTTGTCAAACGTTGTTTGTCGTTGTACATCCTTTAATTCTAGAGTTAAATTGATAAATAACGTGTACGAATTTGTTTAACGCATTTGTTTTGGTTACTCGACGTCTCCGTTCTCGTGTAGCCTACATATTGCGTTTTTTTTTTTTTTAATTTGCTTACCGGGCTAAAGGTTAGCATGCTTAAAATACGTAAGACGTTTTGTTCAACAAATTTAAGTAGATAACTCATCAGTTGTTTGCATCAGAGCGACAATTTTTGAGATAGTTATTAAAACTGTTTAAAGGTTGTCAAACGTTGTTTGTCGTTGTACATCATTTAATTCTAGAGTTAAATTGATAAATAACGTGTACGAATTTGTTTAACGCATTTGTTTTGGTTACTCGACGTCTCCGTTCTCGCGTAGCCTACATATTGCGTTTTTTTTTTAATTTGCTTACCGGGCTAAAGGTTAAAAAAAAATAAAAATAAATGTAAGGCGCGATAACCTCCGAAGAGATCTAAGGCCGAGCTTCTCTTCCAATTTGCGTCGTGCTCCTCTTGATTTTTCTCTACAAATTGGCCGGACGGGACCTACATGTTTTTATGCCGACTCCGAACGGCATCTGCAAGGCAGGTGAGTTTTCACTGAGAGCTTTTCATGGCAGAAATACAATCGGAGCGCTTGCCAGACACTGCCGAGGGGTGACCCCGCTTAGAAAAATTTTCTTCAAATTGAAAAATCTTATTTCTAAAATTTTGATGTTGCTTTGCCCGGGAGTTGAACCCAGGGAATACGGTGTGATAGGCGGAGCACGCTACCATCACACCACGGTGGCCACCAATCCTTTCATTCTTCCTTTAATTCTAATGTTAAATTGATAAATAACGTGTACGAATTTGTTTAACGCATTTGTTTTGGTAACTCAACGTCTCCGTTCTCGTGTAGCCTACATATTGCGTTTTTTTTTTTAATTTGCTTACCGGGCTAAAGGTTAGCATGCTTAAAATACGTAAGTCGTTTTGTTCAACAAATTTAAGTAGATAACTCATCAGTTGTTTGCATCAGAGCGACAATTTTTGAGATAGTTATTAAACCTGTTTAAAGGTTGTCAAACGTTGTTTCTCGTTGTATATCCTTTAATTCTAATGTTAAATTGATAAATAACGTGTACGAATTTGTTTAACGCATTTGTTTTGGTTACTCGACGTCTCCGTTCTCGTGTAGCCTACATATTGCGTGTTTTTTTTAATTTGCTTACCGGGCTAAAGGTAAGCATGCTTAAAATACTTAAGTCGTTTTGTTCATCAAATTTAAGTAGATAACTCATCAGTTGTTTGCATCAGAGCGACAATTTTTGAGATAGTTATTAAAACTGTTTAAAGGTTGTCAAACGTTGTTTCTCGTTGTACATCCTTTAATTCTAGAGTTAAATTGATAAATAACGTGTACGAATTTGTTTAACGCATTTGTTTTGGTTACTCGACGTCTCCGTTCTCGTGTAGCCTACATATTGCGTTTTTTTTTTTAATTTGCTTACCGGGCTAAAGGTTAGCATGCTTAAAATACGTAAGTCGTTTTGTTCAACAAATTTAAGTAGATAACTCATCAGTTGTTTGCATCAGAGCGACAATTTTTGAGATAGTTATTAAAACTGTTTAAAGGTTGTCAAGCGAGGTTTCTCGTTGTACGTCCTTTAATTCTAGAGTTAAATTGATAAATAACGTGTACGAATTTGTTTAACGCATTTGTTTTGGTTACTCGACATCTCCGTTCTCGTGTAGCCTACATATTGCGTTTTTTTTTTTAATTTGCTTACCGGGCAAAAGGTTAGCATGCTTAAAATACGTAAGTCGTTTTGTTCAACAAATTTAAGTAGATAACTCATCAGTTGTTTGCATCAGAGCGACAATTTATGAGATAGTTATTAAAACTGTTTAAAGGTTGTCAAACGTTGTTTCTCGTTGTATATCCTTTAATTCTAATGTTAAATTGATAAATAACGTGTACGAATTTGTTTAACGCATTTGTTTTGGTTACTCGACGCCTCCGTTCTCGTGTAGCCTACATATTGCGTTTTTTTTTTAATGTGCTTACCGGGCTAAAGGTTAGCATGCTTAAAATACGTAAGTCGTTTTGTTCAACAAAATTAAGTAGATAACTCATCAGTTGTTTGCATCAGAGCGACAATTTTTGAGGTAGTTATTAAAACTGTTTAAAGGTTGTCAAACGTTGTTTCTCGTTGTATATCCTTTAATTCTAATGTTAAATTGATAAATAACGTGTACGAATTTGTTTAACGCATTTGTTTTGGTTACTCGATGTCTCCGTTCTCGTGTAGCCTACATATTGCGTTTTTTTTTTAATTTGCTTACCGGGCTAAAAGTTAGCATGCTTAAAATACGTAAGTTGTTTTGTTCAACAAATTTAAGTAGATAACTCATCAGTTGTTTGCATCAGAGCGACAATTTTTGAGATAGTTATTAAAACTGTTTAAAGGTTGTCAAACGTTGTTTCTCGTTGTATGTCCTTTAATTCTAATGCTAAATTGATAAATAACGTGTACGAATTTGTTTAACGCATTTGTTTTGGTTACTCGACGTCTCCGATCTCGTGTAGCCTACATATTGCGTTTTTGTTTTTAATTTGCTTACCGGGCTAAACGCATTACGTACTTAATACGTAAGTCGTTTTGTTCAACAAATTTAAGTAGATAACTCATCAGTTGTTTGCATCAGAGCGACAATTTTTGAGATAGTTATTAAAACTGTTTAAAGGTTGTCAAACGTTGTTTCTCGTTGTATATCCTTTAATTCTAATGTTAAATTGATAAATAACGTGTACGAATTTGTTTAACGTATTTGTTTTGATTACTCGACGTCTCCGTTCTCGTGTAGCCTACATATTGCGTTTTTTTTTTTTAATTTGCTTACCGGGCTAAAGGATAGCATGCTTAAAATACGTAAGTCGTTTTGTTCAACAAATTTAAGTAGATAACTCATCAGTTGTTTGCATCAGAGCGACAATTTTTGAGATAGTTATTAAAACTGTTTAAAGGTTGTCAAACGTTGTTTCTCGTTGTATATCCTTTAATTCTAGAGTTAAATTGATAAATAACGTGTACGAATATGTTTAACGCATTTGTTTTGGTTACTCGACGTCTCCGTTCTCGTGTAGCCTACATATTGCGTTTTTTTTTTAAATTTGTTTACCGGGCTAAAGGTTAGCATGCTTAAAATACGTAAGTCGTTTTGTTCAACAAATTTAAGTAGATAACTCATCAGTTGTTTGCATCAGAGCGACAATTTTTGAGATAGTTATTAAAACTGTTTAAAGGTTGTCAAACGTTGTTTCTCGTTGTACATCCTTTAATTCTAGAGTTAAATTGATAAATAACGTGTACGAATTTGTTTTGGTTACTCGACGTCTCCGTTCTCGTGTAGCCTACATATTGCGTTTTTTTTAATTTGCTTACCGGGCTAAAGGTTAGCATGCTTAAAATACGTAAGTCGTTTTGTTCAACAAATTTAAGTAGATAACTCATCAGTTGTTTGCATCAGAGCGACAATTTTTGAGATAGTTATTAAAACTGTTTAAAGGTTGTCAAACGTTGTTTCTCGTTGTACATCCTTTAATTCTAGAGTTAAGTTGATAAATAACGTGTACGAATTTGTTTAACGCATTTGTTTTGGTTACTCGACGTCTCCGTTCTCGTGTAGCCTACATATTGCGTTTTTTTTTTTTAATTTGCTTACCGGGCTAAAGGTTAGCATGCTTAAAATACGTAAGTCGTTTTGTTCAACAAATTTAAGTAGATAACTCATCAGTTGTTTGCATCAGAGCGACAATTTTTGAGATAGTTATTAAAACTGTTTAAAGGTTGTCAAACGTTGTTTCTCGTTGTACATCCTTTAATTCTAGAGTTAAATTGATAAATAACGTGTACGAATTTGTTTAACGCATTTGTTTTGGTTACTCGACGTATCCGTTCTCGTGTAGCCTACATATTGCGTTTTTTTTTAGTTTGCTTACCGGGCTAAAGGTTAGCATGCTTAAAATACGTAAGTCGTTTTGTTCAAAAAATTTAAGTAGATAACTCATCAGTTGTTTGCATCAGAGCGACAATTTTTGAGATAGTTATTAAAACTGTTTAAAGGTTGTCAAACGTTGTTTCTCGTTGTATAGTCTCCGTTCTCGTGTAGCCTACATATTGCGTTTTTTTTTTTTAATTTGCTTACCGGGCTAAAGGTTAGCATGCTTAAAATACGTAAGTCGTTTTGTTCAACAAATTTAAGTAGATAACTCATCAGTTGTTTGCATCAGAGCGACAATTTTTGAGATAGTTATTAAAACTGTTTAAAGGTTGGCAAACGTTGTTTCTCGTTGTACGTCCTTTAAATCTAGAGTTAAATTGATAAATAACGTGTACGAATTTGTTTAACGCATTTGTTTTGGTTACTCGACGTCTCCGTTCTCGTGTAGCCTACATATTGCGTTTTTTTTTTTTAATTTGCTTACCGGCCTAAAGGTTAGCATGCTTAAAATACGTAAGTCGTTTTGTTCAACAAATTTAAGTAGATAACTCATCAGTTGTTTGCATCAGAGCGACAATTTTTGAGATAGTTATTAAAACTGTTTAAAGGTTGTCAAACGTTGTTTCTCGTTGTATAGTCTCCGTTCTCGTGTAGCCTACATATTGCGTTTTTTTTTTTTAATTTGCTTACCGGGCTAAAGGTTAGCATGCTTAAAATACGTAAGTCGTTTTGTTCAACAAATTTAAGTAGATAACTCATCAGTTGTTTGCATCAGAGCGACAATTTTTGAGATAGTTATTAAAACTGTTTAAAGGTTGTCAAACGTTGTTTCTCGTTGTACATCCTTTAATTCTAGAGTTAAATTGATAAATAACGTGTACGAATTTGTTTAACGCATTTGTTTTGGTTACTCGACGTCTCCGTTCTCGTGTAGCCTACATATTGCGTTTTTTTTTAATTTGCTTACCGGTCTGAAGGTTAGCATGCTTAAAATACGTAAGTCGTTTTGTTCAACAAATTTAAGTAGATAACTCATCAGTTGTTTGCATCAGAGCGACAATTTTTGAGATAGTTATTAAAACTGTTTAAAGGTTGTCAAACGTTGTTTCTCGTTGTACATCCTTTAATTCTAGAGTTAAATTGATAAATAACGTGTACGAATTTGTTTAACGCATTTGTTTTGGTTACTCGACGTCTCCGTTCTCGTGTAGCCTACATATTGTTTTTTTTTTTTTCAATTTGCTTACCGGGCTAAAGGTTAGCATGCTTAAAATACGTAAGTCGTTTTGTTCAACAAATTTAAGTAGATAACTCATCAGTTGTTTGCATCACAGCGACAATTTTTGAGATAGTTATTAAAACTGTTTAAAGGTTGTCAAACGTTGTTTCTCGTTGTACATCATTTAATTCTAGAGTTAAATTGATAAATAACGTGTACGAATTTGTTTAACGCATTTGTTTTGGTTACTCGACGTCTCCGTTCTCGTGTAGCCTACATATTGCGTTTTTTTTTTTTATTTGCTTAACGGGCTAAAGGTTAGCATGCTTAAAATACGTAAGTCATTTTGTTCAACAAATTTAAGTAGATAACTCATCAGTTGTTTGCATCAGAGCGACAATTTTTGAGATAGCTATTAAAACTGTTTAAAGGTTGTCAAACGTTGTTTCTCGTTGTACATCCTTTAATTCTAGAGTTAAATTGATAAATAACGTGTACGAATTTGTTTAACGCATTTGTTTTGGTTACTCGACGTCTCCGTTCTCGTGTAGCCTACATATTGCGTTTTTTTTTAATTTGCTTACCGGGCTAAAGGTTAGCATGCTTAAAATACGTAAGTCGTTTTGTTCAACAAATTTGAGTAGATAACTCAGCAGTTGTTTGCATCAGAGCGACAATTTTTGAGATAGTTATTAAAACTATTTAAAGGCTGTCAAACGATGTTTCTCGTTGTATATCCTTTCATTCTAATGTTAAATTGATAAATAACGTGTACGAATTTGTTTAACGCATTTGTTTTGGTTACTCGACGTCTCCGTTCTCGTGTAGCCTACATATTGCGTTTTTTTTTTTAATTTGCTTACCGGCCTAAAGGTTAGCATGCTTAAAATACGTAAGTCGTTTTGTTCAACAAATTTAAGTAGATAACTCATCAGTTGTTTGCATCAGAGCGACAATTTTTGAGATAGTTATTAAAACTGTTTAAAGGTTGTCAAACGTTGTTTCTCGTTGTATAGTCTCCGTTCTCGTGTAGCCTACATATTGCGTTTTTTTTTTTTAATTTGCTTACCGGGCTAAAGGTTAGCATGCTTAAAATACGTAAGTCGTTTTGTTCAACAAATTTAAGTAGATAACTCATCAGTTGTTTGCATCAGAGCGACAATTTTTGAGATAGTTATTAAAACTGTTTAAAGGTTGTCAAACGTTGTTTCTCGTTGTACATCCTTTAATTCTAGAGTTAAATTGATAAATAACGTGTACGAATTTGTTTAACGCATTTGTTTTGGTTACTCGACGTCTCCGTTCCTTTGTAGCCTACATATTGCGTTTTTTTTTTAATTTGCTTACCGGGCTAAAGGTTAGCATGCTTAAAATACGTAAGTCGTTTTGTTCAACAAATTTAAGTAGATAACTCATCAGTTGTTTGCATCAGAGCGACAATTTTTGAGATAGTTATTAAAACTGTTTAAAGGTTGTCAAACGTTGTTTCTCGTTGTACATCCTTTAATTCTAGAGTTAAATTGATAAATAACGTGTACGAATTTGTTTAACGCATTTGTTTTGGTTACTCGACGTCTCCGTTCTCGTGTAGCCTACATATTGCGTTTTATTTTAATTTGCTTACCGGGCTAAAGGTTAGCATGCTTAAAATACGTAAGTCGTTTTGTTCAACAAATTTAAGTAGATAACTCATCAGTTGTTTGCATCAGAGCGACAATTTTTGAGATAGTTATTAAAACTGTTTAAAGGTTGTCAAACGTTGTTTCTCGTTGTACATCCTTTAATTCTAGAGTTAAATTGATAAATAACGTGTACGAATTTGTTTAACGCATTTGTTTTGGTTACTCGACGTCTCCGTTCCTTTGTAACCTACAAATTGCGTTTTTTTTTTAATTTGCTTACCGGGCTAAAGGTTAGCATGCTTAAAATACGTAAGTCGTTTTGTTCAACAAATTTAAGTAGATAACTCATCAGTTGTTTGCATCAGAGCGACAATTTTTGAGATAGTTATTAAAACTGTTTAAAGGTTGTCAAACGTTGTTTCTCGTTGTACATCCTTTAATTCTAGAGTTAAATTGATAAATAACGTGTACGAATTTGTTTAACGCATTTGTTTTGGTTACTCGACGTCTCCGTTCTCGTGTAGCCTACATATTGCGTTTTATTTTAATTTGCTTACCGGGCTAAAGGTTAGCATGCTTAAAATACGTAAGTCGTTTTGTTCAACAAATTTGAGTAGATAACTCAGCAGTTGTTTGCATCAGAGCGACAATTTTTGAGATAGTTATTAAAACTGTTTAAAGGTTGTCAAACGTTGTTTCTCGTTGTACATCCTTTAATTCTAGAGTTAAATTGATAAATAACGTGTACGAATTTGTTTAACGCATTTGTTTTGGTTACTCGACGTCTTCGTTCTCGTGTAGCCTACATATTGCGTTTTTTTTTTAATTTTCTTACCGGGCTAAAGGTTAGCATGCTTAAAATACGTAAGTCGTTTTGTTCAACAAATTTAAGTAGATAACTCATCAGTTGTTTACATCAGAGCGACAATTTTTGAGATAGTTATTAAAACTGTTTAAAGGTTGTCAAACGTTGTTTCTCGTTGTATATCCTTTAATTCTAGAGTTAAATTGATAAATAACGTGTACGAATTTGTTTAACGCATTTGTTTTGGTTACTCGACGTCTCCGTTCTCGTGTAGCCTACATATTGCGTTTTTTTTTTTAATTTGCTTACCGTGCTAAAGGTTAGCATGCCTAAAATACGTAAGTCGTTTTGTTCAACAAATTTAAGTAGATAACTCATCAGTTGTTTGCATCAGAGCGACAATTTTTGAGATAGTTATTAAAACTGTTTAAAGGTTGTCAAACGTTGTTTCTCGTTGTATATCCTTTAATTCTAGAGTTAAATTGATATATAACATGTACGAATTTGTTTAACGCATTTTTTTTGGTTACTCGACGTCTCCGTTCTCGTGTAGCCTACATATTGCGTTTTTTTTTTTAATTTGCTTACCGGGCTAAAGGTTAGCATGCTTAAAATACGTAAGTCGTTTTGTTCAACAAATTTAAGTAGATAACTCATCAGTTGTTTGCATCAGAGCGACAATTTTTGAGATAGTTATTAAAACTATTTAAAGGTTGTCAAACGTTGTTTCTCGTTGTACATCCTTTAATTCTAGAGTTAAATTGATAAATAACGTGTACGAATTTGTTTAACGCATTTGTTTTGGTTACTCGACGTCTCCGTTCTCGTGTAGCCTACATATTGCGTTTTTTTTTTTAATTTGCTTACCGGGCTAAAGATTAGCATGCTTAAAATACGTAAGTCGTTTTGTTCAACAAATTTGAGTAGATAACTCATCAGTTGTTTGCATCAGAGCGACAATTTTTGAGATAGTTATTAAAACTGTTTAAAGGTTGTCAAACGTTGTTTCTCGTTGTATATCCTTTAATTCTAGAGTTAAATTGATAAATAACGTCTACGAATTTGTTTAACGCATTTGTTTTGGTTAATCGAAGTCTCCGTTCTCGTGTAGCCTACATATTGCGTTTTTTTTTTTAATTTGCTTACCGGGCTAAAGGTTAGCATGCTTAAAATACGTAAGACGTTTTGTTCAACAAATTTAAGTAGATAACTCATCAGTTGTTTGCATCAGAGCGACAATTTTTGAGATAGTTATTAAAACTGTTTAAAGGTTGTCCAACGTTGTTTCTCGTTGCACATCCTTTAATTCTAGAGTTAAATTGATAAATAACGTGTACGAATTTGTTTAACGCATTTGTTTTGGTTACTCGACGTCTCCGTTCTCGTGTAGCCTACATATTGCGTTTTTTTTTTAATTTGCTTACCGTGCTAAAGGTTAGCATGCCTAAAATACGTAAGTCGTTTTGTTCAACAAATTTAAGTAGATAACTCATCAGTTGTTTGCATCAGAGCGACAATTTTTGAGATAGTTATTAAAACTGTTTAAAGGTTGTCAAACGTTGTTTCTCGTTGTATATCCTTTAATTCTAGAGTTAAATTGATAAATAACATGTACGAATTTGTTTAACGCATTTTTTTTGGTTACTCGACGTCTCCGTTCTCGTGTAGCCTATATATTGCGTTTTTTTTTTAATTTGCTTACCGGGCTAAAGGTTAGCATGCTTAAAATACGTAAGTCGTTTTGTTCAACAAATTTAAGTAGATAACTCATCAGTTGTTTGCATCAGAGCGACAATTTTTTAGATAGTTATTAAAACTGTTTAAAGGTTGTCAAACGTTGTTTCTCGTTGTACATCCTTTAATTCTAGAGTTAAATTGATAAATAACGTGTACGAATTTGTTTAACGCATTTGTTTTGGTTACTCGACGTCTCCGTTCTCGTGTAGCCTACATATTGCGTTTTTTTTTTTAATTTGCTTACCGGGCTAAAGATTAGCATGCTTAAAATACGTAAGTCGTTTTGTTCAACAAATTTGAGTAGATAACTCATCAGTTGTTTGCATCAGAGCGACAATTTTTGAGATAGTTATTAAAACTGTTTAAAGGTTGTCAAACGTTGTTTCTCGTTGTATATCCTTTAATTCTAGAGTTAAATTGATAAATAACGTGTACGAATTTGTTTAACGCATTTGTTTTGGTTAATCGACGTCTCCGTTCTCGTGTAGCCTACATATTGCGTTTTTTTTTTTAATTTGCTTACCGGGCTAAAGATTAGCATACTTAAAATACGTAAGACGTTTTGTTCAACAAATTTAAGTAGATAACTCATCAGTTGTTTGCATCAGAGCGACAATTTTTGAGATAGTTATTAAAACTGTTTAAAGGTTGTCCAACGTTGTTTCTCGTTGCACATCCTTTAATTCTAGAGTTAAATTGATAAATAACGTGTACGAATTTGTTTAACGCATTTGTTTTGGTTACTCGACGTCTCCGTTCTCGTGTAGCCTACATATTGCGTTTTTTTTTTAATTTGCTTACCGGGCTAAAGGTAAGCATGCTTAAAATACGTAAGTCATTTTGTTCAACAAATTTAAGTAGATAACTCATCAGTTGTTTGCATCAGAGCGACAATTTTTGAGATAGTTATTAAAACTGTTTAAAGGTTGCCAAACGTTGCTTCTTGTTGTATATCCTTTAATTCTAGAGTTAAATTGATAAATAACGTGTACGAATTTGTTTAACGCATTTGTTTTGGTTACTCGACGTCTCCGTTCTCGTGTAGCCTACATATTGCGTTTTTTTTTTTAATTTGCTTACCGGGCTAAAGGTTAGCATGCTTAAAATACGTAAGACGTTTTGTTCAACAAATTTAAGTAGATAACTTATCAGTTGTTTGCATCAGAGCGACAATTTTTGAGATAGTTATTAAAACTGTTTAAAGGTTGTCAAACGTTGTTTCTCGTTGTACATCCTTTAATTCTAGAGTTAAATTGATAAATAACGTGTACGAATTTGTTTAACGTATTTGTTTTGGTTACTCGATGTCTCCGTTCTCGTGTAGCCTACATATTGCGTTTTTTTTTTAATTTGCTTACCGGGCTAAAGGTTAGCATGCTTAAAATATAAGTAAGTCGTTTTGTTCAACAAATTTAAGTAGATAACTCATCAGTTGTTTGCATCAGAGCGACAATTTTTGAGATAGTTATTAAAACTGTTTAAAGGTTGCCAAACGTTGTTTCTCGTTGTACATCCTTTAACTCTAGAGTTAAATTGATAAATAACATGTACGAATTTGTTTAACGCATTTGTTTTGGTTACTCGACGTCTCCGTTCTCGTGTAGCCTACATATTGCGTTTTTTTTTTAATTTGCTTACCGTGCTAAAGGTTAGCATGCTTAAAATACGTAAGTCATTTTGTTCAACAAATTTAAGTAGATAACTCATCAGTTGTTGGCATCAGAGCGACAATTTTTGAGATAGTTATTAAAACTGTTTAAAGGTTGCCAAACGTTGCTTCTCGTTGTATATCCTTTAACTCTAGAGTTAAATTGATAAATAACATGTACGAATTTGTTTAACGCATTTGTTTTGGTTACTCGACGTCTCCGTTCTCGTGTAGCCTACATATTGCGTTTTTTTTTTTAATTTGCTTACCGGGCTTAAGGTTATCATGCTTAAAATACGTAAGTCGTTTTTTTCAACAAATTTAAGTAGATAACTCATCAGTTGTTTGCATCAGAGCGACAATTTTTGAGATAGGTATTAAAACTGTTTAAAGGTTGTCAAACGTTGTTTCTCGTTGTACATCCTTTAATTCTAGAGTTAAATTGATAAATAACGTGTACAAATTTGTTTAACGCATTTGTTTTGGTTACTCGACGTCTCCGTTCTCGTGTAGCCTACATATTGCGTTTTTTTTTTAATTTGCTTACCGGGCTAAAGGTGAGCATGCTTAAAATACGTTATTCGTTTTGTTCAACAAATTTAAGTAGATAACTCATCAGTTGTTTGCATCAGAGCGACAATTTTTGAGATAGTTATTAAAACTGTTTGAAGGTTGTCAAACGTTGTTTCTCGTTGTATATCCTTTAATTCTAGAGTTAAATTGATAAATAACGTGTACGAATTTGTTTAACGCATTTGTTTTGGTTACTCGACGTCTCCGTTCTCGTGTAGCCTACATATTGCGTTTTTTTTTTTAATTTGCTTACCGGGCTAAAGGTTAGCATGCTTAAAATACGTAAGTCGTTTTGTTCAACAAATTTAAGTAGATAACTCATCAGTTGTTTGCATCAGAGCGACAATTTTTGAGATAGTTATTAAAACTGTTTAAAGGTTGTCAAACGTTGTTTCTCGTTGTATATCCTTTAATTCTAGAGTTAAATTGATAAATAACATGTACGAATTTGTTTAACGCATTTGTTTTGGTTACTCGACGTCTCCGTTCTCGTGTAGCCTACATATTGCGTTTTTTTTTTAATTTGCTTACCGGGCTAAAGGTTAGCATGTTTAAAATACGTAAGTCGTTTTGTTCAACAAATTTAAGTAGATAACTCATCAGTTGTTTGCATCAGAGCGACAATTTTTGAGATAGTTATTAAAACTGTTTAAAGGTTGTCAATCGTTGTTTCTCGTTGTACATCCTTTAATTCTAGAGTTAAATTGATAAATAACGTGTACGAATTTGTTTAATGCATTTGTTTTGGTTACTCGACGTCTCCGTTCTCGTGTAGCCTACATATTGCGTTTTTTTTTTAATTTGCTTACCGGGCTAAAGGTTATCATGCTTAAAATACGTAAGTCGTTTTGTTCAACAAATTTAAGTAGATAACTCATCAGTTGTTTGCATCAGAGCGACAATTTTTGAGATAGTTATTAAAACTGTTTAAAGGTTGTCAAACGTTGTTTCTCCTTGTACATCCTTTAATTCTAGAGTTAAATTGATAAATAACTTGTACAAATTTGTTTAACGCATTTGTTTTGGTTACTCGACGTCTCCGTTCTCGTGTAGCTTACATATTGCGTTTTTTTTTTAATTTGCTTACTGGGCTAAAGGTTAGCATGCTTAAAATACGTAAGTCGTTTTGTTCAACAAATTTAAGTAGATAACTCATCAGTTGTTTGCATCAGAGCGACAATTTTTGAGATAGTTATTAAAACTGTTTAAAGGTTGTCAAACGTTGTTTCTCGTTGTACATCCTTTAATTCTATAGTTAAATTGATAAATAACGTGTACGAATTTGTTTAACGCATTTGTTTTGGTTACTCGACGTCTCCGTTCTCGTGTAGCCTACATACTGCGTTTTTTTTTTTTAATTTGCTTACAGGGCTAAAGGTTAGCATGCTTAAAATACGTAAGTCGGTTTGTTCAACAAATTTAAGTAGATAACTCATCAGTTGTTTGCATCAGAGCGACAATTTTTGAGATAGTTATTAAAACTGTTTAAAGGTTGTCAAACGTTGTTTCTCGTTGTATATCCTTTAATTCTAGAGTTAAATTGATAAATAACGTGTACGAATTTGTTTAACGCATTTGTTTTGGTTACTCGACGTCTCCGTTCTCGTGTAGCCTACATATTGCGTTTTTTTTTTAATTTGCTTACCGGGCTAAAGGTTAGCATGCTTAAAATACGTAAGACGTTTTGTTCAACAAATTTAAGTAGATAACTCATCAGTTGTTTGCATCAGAGCGACAATTTTTGAGATAGTTATTAAAACTGTTTAAAGGTTGTCAAACGTTGTTTCTCGTTGTACATCCTTTAATTCTAGAGTTAAATTGATAAATAACGTGTACAAATTTGTTTAACGCATTTGTTTTGGTTACTCGACGTCTCCGTTCTCGTGTAGCCTACATATTGCGTTTTTTTTTTTAATTTGCTTACCGGGCTAAAGGTTAGCATGCTTAAAATACGTAAGTCGTTTTGTTCAACAAATTTAAGTTTATAACTCATCAGTTGTTTGCATCAGAGCGACAATTTTTGAGATAGTTATTAAAACTGCTTAAAGGTTGTCAAACGTTGTTTGTCGTTGTACATCCTTTAATTCTAGAGTTAAATTGATAAATAACGTGTACGAATTTGTTTAACGCATTTGTTTTGGTTACTCGACGTCTCCGTTCTCGCGTAGCCTACATATTGCGTTTTTTTTTTTTAATTTGCTTACCGGGCTAAAGGTTAGCATGCTTAAAATACGTAAGTCGTTTTGTTCAACAAATTTAAGTAGATAACTCGTCAGTTGTTTGCATCAGAGCGACAATTTTTGAGATAGTTATTAAAACTGTTTAAAGGTTGTCAAACGTTGTTTCTCGTTGTACATCCTTTAATTCTAGAGTTAAATTGATAAATAACGTGTACGAATTTGTTTAACGCATTTGTTTTGGTTACTCGACGTCTCCGTTCTCGTGTAGCCTACATATTGCGTGTTTTTTTTAATTTGCTTACCGGGCTAAAGGTAAGCATGCTTAAAATACTTAAGTCGTTTTGTTCATCAAATTTAAGTAGATAACTCATCAGTTGTTTGCATCAGAGCGACAATTTTTGAGATAGTTATTAAAACTGTTTAAAGGTTGTCAAACGTTGTTTCTCGTTGTACATCCTTTAATTCTAGAGTTAAATTGATAAATAACGTGTACGAATTTGTTTAACGCATTTGTTTTGGTTACTCGACGTCTCCGTTCTCGTGTAGCCTACATATTGCGTTTTTTTTTTAATTTGCTTACCGGGCTAAAGGTTAGCATGCTTAAAATACGTAAGTCGTTTTGTTCAACAAATTTAAGTAGATAACTCATCAGTTGTTTGCATCAGAGCGACAATTTTTGAGATAGTTATTAAAACTGTTTAAAGGTTGTCAAGCGAGGTTTCTCGTTGTACGTCCTTTAATTCTAGAGTTAAATTGATAAATAACGTGTACGAATTTGTTTAACGCATTTGTTTTGGTTACTCGACGTCTCCGTTCTCGTGTAGCCTACATATTGCGTTTTTTTTTTTAATTTGCTTACCGGGCAAAAGGTTAGCATGCTTAAAATACGTAAGTCGTTTTGTTCAACAAATTTAAGTAGATAACTCATCAGTTGTTTGCATCAGAGCGACAATTTATGAGATAGTTATTAAAACTGTTTAAAGGTTGTCAAACGTTGTTTCTCGTTGTATATCCTTTAATTCTAATGTTAAATTGATAAATAACGTGTACGAATTTGTTTAACGCATTTGTTTTGGTTACTCGACGCCTCCGTTCTCGTGTAGCCTACATATTGCGTTTTTTTTTTAATTTGCTTACCGGGCTAAAGGTTAGCATGCTTAAAATACGTAAGTCGTTTTGTTCAACAAAATTAAGTAGATAACTCATCAGTTGTTTGCATCAGAGCGACAATTTTTGAGGTAGTTATTAAAACTGTTTAAAGGTTGTCAAACGTTGTTTCTCGTTGTATATCCTTTAATTCTAATGTTAAATTGACGTGTACGAATTTGTTTAACGCATTTGTTTTGGTTACTCGATGTCTCCGTTCTCGTGTAGCCTACATATTGCGTTTTTTTTTTAATTTGCTTACCGGGCTAAAAGTTAGCATGCTTAAAATACGTAAGTTGTTTTGTTCAACAAATTTAAGTAGATAACTCATCAGTTGTTTGCATCAGAGCGACAATTTTTGAGATAGTTATTAAAACTGTTTAAAGGTTGTCAAACGTTGTTTCTCGTTGTATGTCCTTTAATTCTAATGTTAAATTGATAAATAACGTGTACGAATTTGTTTAACGCATTTGTTTTGGTTACTCGACGTCTCCGATCTCGTGTAGCCTACATATTGCGTTTTTGTTTTTAATTTGCTTACCGGGCTAAAGGTTAGCATGCTTAAAATACGTAAGTCGTTTTGTTCAACAAATTTAAGTAGATAACTCATCAGTTGTTTGCATCAGAGCGACAATTTTTGAGATAGTTATTAAAACTGTTTAAAGGTTGTCAAACGTTGTTTCTCGTTGTATATCCTTTAAGTCTAATGTTAAATTGATAAATAACGTGTACGAATTTGTTTAACGCATTTGTTTTGATTACTCGACGTCTCCGTTCTCGTGTAGCCTACATATTGCGTTTTTTTTTTTAATTTGCTTACCGGGCTAAAGGATAGCATGCTTAAAATACGTAAGTCGTTTTGTTCAACAAATTTAAGTAGATAACTCATCAGTTGTTTGCATCAGAGCGACAATTTTTGAGATAGTTATTAAAACTGTTTAAAGGTTGTCAAACGTTGTTTCTCGTTGTATATCCTTTAATTCTAGAGTTAAATTGATAAATAACGTGTACGAATATGTTTAACGCATTTGTTTTGGTTACTCGACGTCTCCGTTCTCGTGTAGCCTACATATTGCGTTTTTTTTTTTAATTTGTTTACCGGGCTAAAGGTTAGCATGCTTAAAATACGTAAGTCGTTTTGTTCAACAAATTTAAGTAGATAACTCATCAGTTGTTTGCATCAGAGCGACAATTTTTGAGATAGTTATTAAAACTGTTTAAAGGTTGTCAAACGTTGTTTCTCGTTGTACATCCTTTAATTCTAGAGTTAAATTGATAAATAACGTGTACGAATTTGTTTTGGTTACTCGACGTCTCCGTTCTCGTGTAGCCTACATATTGCGTTTTTTTTTTAATTTGCTTACCGGGCTAAAGGTTAGCATGCTTAAAATACGTAAGTCGTTTTGTTCAACAAATTTAAGTAGATAACTCATCAGTTGTTTGCATCAGAGCGGCAATTTTTGAGATAGTTATTAAAACTGTTTAAAGGTTGTCAAGCGATGTTTTTCGTTGTACATCCTTTAATTCTAGAGTTAAATTGATAAATAACGTGTACGAATTTGTTTAACGCATTTGTTGTGGTTACTCGACGTCTCCGTTCTCGTGTAGCCTACATATTGCGTTTTTTTTTTAATTTGCTTACCGGGCTAAAGGTTAGCATGCTTAAAATACGTAAGTCGTTTTGTTCAACAAATTTAAGTAGATAACTCATCAGTTGTTTGCATCAGAGCAACAATTTTTGAGATAGTTATTAAAACTGTTTAAAGGTTGTCAAACGTTGTTTCTCGTTGTATATCCTTTAATTCTAGAGTTAAATTGATAAATAACGTGTACGAATTTGTTTAACGCATTTGTTTTGGTTACTCGATGTCTCCGTTCTCGCGTAGCCTACATATTGCGTTTTTTTTTTAATTTGCTTACCGGGCTAAAGGTTAGCATGCTTAAAATACGTAAGTCCTTTTGTTCAACAAATTTAAGTAGATAACTCATCAGTTGTTTGCATCAGAGCGACAATTTTTGAGATAGTTATTAAAACTGTTTAAAGGTTGTCAAACGTTGTTTCTCGTTGTATATCCTTTAATTCTAATGTTAAATTGATAAATAACGTGTACGAATTTGTTTAACGCATTTGTTTTGGTTACTCGACGTCTCCGTTCTCGTGTAGCCTACATATTGCGTTTTTTTTTAAATTTGCTTACCGGGCTAAAGGTTAGCATGCTTAAAATACGTAAGTCGTTTTGTTCAACAAATTTAAGTAGATAACTCATCAGTTGTTTGCATCAGAGCGACAATTTTTGAGATAGTTATTAAAACTGTTTAAAGGTTGTCAAACGTTGTTTCTCGTTGTATATCCTTTAATTCTAATGTTAAATTGATAAATAACGTGTACGAATTTGTTTAACGCATTTGTTTTGGTTACTCGACGTCTCCGTTCTCGTGTAGCCTACGTATTGCGTTTTTTTTTTTTAATTTGCTTACCGCGCTAAAGGTTAGCATGCTTAAAATACGTAAGTCGTTTTGTTCAACAAATTTAAGTAGATAACTCATCAGTTGTTTGCATCAAAGCGATAATTTTTGAGATAGTTATTAAAACTGTTTAAAGGTTGTCAAACGTTGTTTCTCGTTGTACATCCTTTAATTCTAGAGTTATATTGATAAATAACGTGTACGAATATGTTTAACGCATTTGTTTTGGTCACTCGACGTCTCCGTTCTCGTGTAGCCTACATATTGCGTTTTTTTTTTTAACTTGCTTACCGGGCTAAAGGTTAGCATGCTTAAAATACATAAGTCGTTTTGTTCAACAAATTTAAGTAGATAACTCATCAGTTGTTTGCATCAGAGCGACAATTTTTGAGATAGTTATTAAAACTGTTTAAAGGTTGTCAAACGTTGTTTCTCGTTGTATATCCTTTAATTCTAGAGTTAAATTGATAAATAACGTGTACGAATTTGTTTAACGCATTTGTTTTGGTTACTCGACGTCTCCGTTCTCGTGTAATATTGCGTTTTTTTTTTAATTTGCTTACCGGGCTAAAGGTTAGCATGCTTAAAATACGTAAGTCGTTTTGTTCAACAAATTTAAGTAGATAACTCATCAGTTGTTTGCATCAGAGCGACAATTTTTGAGATAGTTATTAGAACTGTTTAAAGGTTGTCAAACGTTGTTTCTCGTTGTATATCCTTTAATTCTAATGTTAAATTGATAAATAACGTGTACGAATTTGTTTAACGCATTTGTTTTGGTTACTCGACGTCTCCGTTCTCGTGTAGCCTACATATTGCGTTTTTTTTTTTAATTTGCTTACCGGGCTAAAGGTTAGCATGCTTAAAATACGTAAGTCGTTTTGTTCAACAAATTTGAGTAGATAACTCATCAGTTGTTTGCATCAGAGCGACAATTTTTGAGATAGTTATTAAACCTGTTTAAAGGTTGTCAAACGTTGTTTCTCGTTGTATATCCTTTAATTCTAATGTTAAATTGATAAATAACGTGTACGAATTTGTTTAACGCATTTGCTTTGGTTACTCGACGTCTCCGTTCTCGTGTAGCCTACATATTGCGTTTTTTTTTTAATTTGCTTACCGGGCTAAAGGTAAGCATGCTTAAAATACTTAAGTCGTTTTGTTCATCAAATTTAAGTAGATAACTCATCAGTTGTTTGCATCAGAGCGACAATTTTTGAGATAGTTATTAAAACTGTTTAAAGGTTGTCAAACGTTGTTTCTCGTTGTATATCCTTTAATTCTAATGTTAAATTGATAAATAACGTGTACGAATTTGTTTAACGCATTTGTTTTGGTTACTCGACGTCTCCGTTCTCGTGTAGCCTACATATTGCGTTTTTTTTTTAAATTTGCTTACCGGGCTAAAGGTTAGCATGCTTAAAATACGTAAGTCGTTTTGTTCAACAAATTTAAGTAGATAACTCATCAGTTGTTTGCATCAGAGCGACAATTTTTGAGATAGTTATTAAAACTGTTTAAAGGTTGTCAAACGTTGTTTCTCGTTGTATATCCTTTAATTCTAGAGTTAAATTGATAAATAACGTTTACGAATATGTTTAACGCATTTGTTTTGGTTACTCGACGTCTCCGTTCTCGTGTAGCCTACATATTGCGTTTTTTTTTTAATTTGCTTACCGGGCTAAAGGTTAGCATGCTTAAAATACGTAAGTCGTTTTGTTCAACAAATTTAAGTAGATAACTCATCAGTTGTTTGCATCAGAGCGACAATTTTTGAGATAGTTATTAAAACTGTTTAAAGGTTGTCAAACGTTGTTTCTCGTTGTACATCCTTTAATTCTAGAGTTAAATTGATAAATAACGTGTACGAATTTGTTTAACGCATTTGTTTTGGTTACTCGACGTCTCCGTTCTCGTGTAGCCTACATATTGCGTTTTTTTTTTTAATTTGCTTACCGGGCTAAAGGTTAGCATGCTTAAAATACGTAAGTCGTTTTGTTCAACAAATTTAAGTAGATAACTCATCAGTTGTTTGCATCAGAGCGACAATTTTTGAGATAGTTATTAAAACTGTTTAAAGGTTGTCAAGCGAGGTTTCTCGTTGTACGTCCTTTAATTCTAGAGTTAAATTGATAAATAACGTGTACGAATTTGTTTAACGCATTTGTTTTGGTTACTCGACGTCTCCGTTCTCGTGTAGCCTACATACTGCGTTTTTTTTTTTTTAATTTGCTTACCGGGCAAAAGGTTAGCATGCTTAAAATACGTAAGTCGTTTTGTTCAACAAATTTAAGTAGATAACTCATCAGTTGTTTGCATCAGAGCGACAATTTATGAGATAGTTATTAAAACTATTTAAAGGTTGTCAAACGTTGTTTCTCGTTGTATATCCTTTAATTCTAATGTTAAATTGATAAATAACGTGTACGAATTTGTTTAACGCATTTGTTTTGGTTACTCGACGCCTCCGTTCTCGTGTAGCCTACATATTGCGTTTTTTTTTTAATTTGCTTACCGGGCTAAAGGTTAGCATGCTTAAAATACGTAAGTCGTTTTGTTCAACAAAATTAAGTAGATAACTCATCAGTTGTTTGCATCAGAGCGACAATTTTTGAGGTAGTTATTAAAACTGTTTAAAGGTTGTCAAACGTTGTTTCTCGTTGTATATCCTTTAATTCTAATGTTAAATTGATAAATAACGTGTACGAATTTGTTTAACGCATTTGTTTTGGTTACTCGATGTCTCCGTTCTCGTGTAGCCTACATATTGCGTTTTTTTTTTAATTTGCTTACCGGGCTAAAAGTTAGCATGCTTAAAATACGTAAGTTGTTTTGTTCAACAAATTTAAGTAGATAACTCATCAGTTGTTTGCATCAGAGCGACAATTTTTGAGATAGTTATTAAAACTGTTTAAAGGTTGTCAAACGTTGTTTCTCGTTGTATATCCTTTAATTCTAATGTTAAATTGATAAATAACGTGTACGAATTTGTTTAACGCATTTGTTTTGGTTACTCGACGTCTCCGATCTCGTGTAGCCTACATATTGCGTTTTTGTTTTTAATTTGCTTACCGGGCTAAAGGTTAGCATGCTTAAAATACGTAAGTCGTTTTGATCAACAAATTTAAGTAGATAACTCATCAGTTGTTTGCATCAGAGCGACAATTTTTGAGATAGTTATTAAAACTGTTTAAAGGTTGTCAAACGTTGTTTCTCGTTGTATATCCTTTAATTCTAATGTTAAATTGATAAATAACGTGTACGAATTTGTTTAACGCATTTGTTTTGGTTACTCGACGTCTCCGATCTCGTGTAGCCTACATATTGCGTTTTTGTTTTTAATTTGCTTACCGGGCTAAAGGTTAGCATGCTTAAAATACGTAAGTCGTTTTGATCAACAAATTTAAGTAGATAACTCATCAGTTGTTTGCATCAGAGCGACAATTTTTGAGATAGTTATTAAAACTGTTTAAAGGTTGTCAAACGTTGTTTCTCGTTGTATATCCTTTAATTCTAGAGTTAAATTGATAAATAACGTGTACGAATATGTTTAACGCATTTGTTTTGGTTACTCGACGTCTCCGTTCTCGTGTAGCCTACATATTGCGTTTTTTTTTTAATTTGTTTACCGGGCTAAAGGTTAGCATGCTCAAAATACGTAAGTCGTTTTGTTCAACAAATTTAAGTAGATAACTCATCAGTTGTTTGCATCAGAGCGACAATTTTTGAGATAGTTATTAAAACTGTTTAAAGGTTGTCAAACGTTGTTTCTCGTTGTACATCCTTTAATTCTAGAGTTAAATTGATAAATAACGTGTACGAATTTGTTTTGGTTACTCGACGTCTCCGTTCTCGTGTAGCCTACATATTGCGTTTTTTTTTTTAATTTGCTTACCGGGCTAAAGGTTAGCATGCTTAAAATACGTAAGTCGTTTTGTTCAACAAATTTAAGTAGATAACTCATCAGTTGTTTGCATCAGAGCGGCAATTTTTGAGATAGTTATTAAAACTGTTTAAAGGTTGTCAAGCGATGTTTTTCGTTGTACATCCTTTAATTCTAGAGTTAAATTGATAAATAACGTGTACGAATTTGTTTAACGCATTTGTTGTGGTTACTCGACGTCTCCGTTCTCGTGTAGCCTACATATTGCGTTTTTTTTTTAAATTTGCTTACCGGGCTAAAGGTTAGCATGCTTAAAATACGTAAGTCGTTTTGTTCAACAAATTTAAGTAGATAACTCATCAGTTGTTTGCATCAGAGCAACAATTTTTGAGATAGTTATTAAAACTGTTTAAAGGTTGTCAAACGTTGTTTCTCGTTGTATATCCTTTAATTCTAGAGTTAAATTGATAAATAACGTGTACGAATTTGTTTAACGCATTTGTTTTGGTTACTCGACGTCTCCGTTCTCGCGTAGCCTACATATTGCGTTTTTTTTTTCATTTGCTTACCGGGCTAAAGGTTAGCATGCTTAAAATACGTAAGTCGTTTTGTTCAACAAATTTAAGTAGATAACTCATCAGTTGTTTGCATCAGAGCGACAATTTTTGAGATAGTTATTAAAACTGTTTAAAGGTTGTCAAACGTTGTTTCTCGTTGTATATCCTTTAATTCTAATGTTAAATTGATAAATAACGTGTACGAATTTGTTTAACGCATTTGTTTTGGTTACTCGACGTCTCCGTTCTCGTGTAGCCTACATATTGCGTTTTTTTTTTAATTTGCTTACCGGGCTAAAGGTTAGCATGCTTAAAATACGTAAGTCGTTTTGTTCAACAAATTTAAGTAGATAACTCATCAGTTGTTTGCATCAGAGCGACAATTTTTGAGATAGTTATTAAAACTGTTTAAAGGTTGTCAAACGTTGTTTCTCGTTGTATATCCTTTAATTCTAATGTTAAATTGATAAATAACGTGTACGAATTTGTTTAACGCATTTGTTTTGGTTACTCGACGTCTCCGTTCTCGTGTAGCCTACGTATTGCGTTTTTTTTTTTAATTTGCTTACCGCGCTAAAGGTTAGCATGCTTAAAATACGTAAGTCGTTTTGTTCAACAAATTTAAGTAGATAACTCATCAGTTGTTTGCATCAGAGCGATAATTTTTGAGATAGTTATTAAAACTGTTTAAAGGTTGTCAAACGTTGTTTCTCGTTGTACATCCTTTAATTCTAGAGTTATATTGATAAATAACGTGTACGAATATGTTTAACGCATTTGTTTTGGTCACTCGACGTCTCCGTTCTCGTGTAGCCTACATATTGCGTTTTTTTTTTTAACTTGCTTACCGGGCTAAAGGTTAGCATGCTTAAAATACATAAGTCGTTTTGTTCAACAAATTTAAGTAAATAACTCATCAGTTGTTTGCATCAGAGCGACAATTTTTGAGATAGTTATTAAAACTGTTTAAAGGTTGTCAAACGTTGTTTCTCGTCGTATATCCTTTAATTCTAGAGTTAAATTGATAAATAACGTGTACGAATTTGTTTAACGCATTTGTTTTGGTTACTCGACGTCTCCGTTCTCGTGTAATATTGCGTTTTTTTTTTTTAATTTGCTTACCGGGCTAAAGGTTAGCATGCTTAAAATACGTAAGTCGTTTTGTTCAACAAATTTAAGTAGATAACTCATCAGTTGTTTGCATCAGAGCGACAATTTTTGAGATAGTTATTAAAACTGTTTAAACGTTGTTTCTTGTTGTATATCCTTTAATTCTAATGTTAGATTGATAAATAACGTGTACGAATTTGTTTAACGCATTTGTTTTGGTTACTCGACGTCTCCGTTCCCGTGTAGCCTACATATTGCGTTTTTTTTTTTAATTTGCTTACCGGGCTAAAGGTTAGCATGCTTAAAATACGTAAGTCGTTTTGTTCAACAAATTTAAGTAGATAACTCATCAGTTGTTTACATCAGAGCGACAATTTTTGAGATAGTTATTAAAACTGTTTAAAGGTTGTCAAACGTTGTTTCTCGTTGTATATCCTTTAATTCTTGAGTTAAATTGATAAATAACGTGTACGAATTTGTTTAACGCATTTGTTTTGGTTACTCGACGTCTCCGTTCTCGTGTAGCCTACATATTGCGTTTTTTTTTTTAATTTGCTTACCGGGCTAAAGGTTAGCATGCTTAAAATACGTAAGTCGTTTTGTTCAACAAATTTAAGTAGATAACTCATCAGTTGTTTGCATCAGAGCGGCAATTTTTGAGATAGTTATTAAAACTGTTTAAAGGTTGTCAAGCGATGTTTTTCGTTTTACATCCTTTAATTCTAGAGTTAAATTGATAAATAACGTGTACGAATTTGTTTAACGCATTTGTTGTGGTTACTCGACGTCTCCGTTCTCGTGTAGCCTACATATTGCGTTTTTTTTTTTTAATTTGCTTACCGGGCTAAAGGTTAGCATGCTTAAAATACGTAAGTCGTTTTGTTCAACAAATTTAAGTAGATAACTCATCAGTTGTTTGCATCAGAGCAACAATTTTTGAGATAGTTATTAAAACTGTTTAAAGGTTGTCAAACGTTGTTTCTCGTTGTATATCCTTTAATTCTAGAGTTAAATTGATAAATAACATGTACGAATTTGTTTAACGCATTTGTTTTGGTTACTCGACGTCTCCGTTCTCGCGTAGCCTACATATTGCGTTTTTTTTTTCATTTGCTTACCGGGCTAAAGGTTAGCATGCTTAAAATACGTAAGTCGTTTTGTTCAACAAATTTAAGTAGATAACTCATCAGTTGTTTGCATCAGAGCGACAATTTTTGAGATAGTTATTAAAACTGTTTAAAGGTTGTCAAACGTTGTTTCTCGTTGTATATCCTTTAATTCTAATGTTAAATTGATAAATAACGTGTACGAATTTGTTTAACGCATTTGTTTTGGTTACTCGACGTCTCCGTTCTCGTGTAGCCTACATATTGCGTTTTTTTTTTTTAATTTGCTTACCGGGCTAAAGGTTAGCATGCTTAAAATACGTAAGTCGTTTTGTTCAACAAATTTAAGTAGATAACTCATCAGTTGTTTGCATCAGAGCGACAATTTTTGAGATAGTTATTAAAACTGTTTAAAGGTTGTCAAACGTTGTTTCTCGTTGTATATCCTTTAATTCTAATGTTAAATTGATAAATAACGTGTACGAATTTGTTTAACGCATTTGTTTTGGTTACTCGACGTCTCCGTTCTCGTGTAGCCTACGTATTGCGTTTTTTTTTTTTAATTTGCTTACCGCGCTAAAGGTTAGCATGCTTAAAATACGTAAGTCGTTTTGTTCAACAAATTTAAGTAGATAACTCATCAGTTGTTTGCATCAGAGCGATAATTTTTGAGATAGTTATTAAAACTGTTTAAAGGTTGTCAAACGTTGTTTCTCGTTGTACATCCTTTAATTCTAGAGTTATATTGATAAATAACGTGTACGAATATGTTTAACGCATTTGTTTTGGTCACTCGACGTCTCCGTTCTCGTGTAGCCTACATATTGCGTTTTTTTTTTAACTTGCTTACCGGGCTAAAGGTTAGCATGCTTAAAATACATAAGTCGTTTTGTTCAACAAATTTAAGTAAATAACTCATCAGTTGTTTGCATCAGAGCGACAATTTTTGAGATAGTTATTAAAACTGTTTAAAGGTTGTCAAACGTTGTTTCTCGTCGTATATCCTTTAATTCTAGAGTTAAATTGATAAATAACGTGTACGAATTTGTTTAACGCATTTGTTTTGGTTACTCGACGTCTCCGTTCTCGTGTAATATTGCGTTTTTTTTTTTAATTTGCTTACCGGGCTAAAGGTTAGCATGCTTAAAATACGTAAGTCGTTTTGTTCAACAAATTTAAGTAGATAACTCATCAGTTGTTTGCATCAGAGCGACAATTTTTGAGATAGTTATTAAAACTGTTTAAAGGTTGTCAAACGTTGTTTCTCGTTGTATATCCTTTAATTCTAATGTTAAATTGATAAATAACGTGTACGAATTTGTTTAACGCATTTGTTTTGGTTACTCGACGTCTCCGTTCTCGTGTAGCCTACGTATTGCGTTTTTTTTTTTAATTTGCTTACCGCGCTAAAGGTTAGCATGCTTAAAATACGTAAGTCGTTTTGTTCAACAAATTTAAGTAGATAACTCATCAGTTGTTTGCATCAGAGCGATAATTTTTGAGATAGTTATTAAAACTGTTTAAAGGTTGTCAAACGTTGTTTCTCGTTGTACATCCTTTAATTCTAGAGTTATATTGATAAATAACGTGTACGAATATGTTTAACGCATTTGTTTTGGTCACTCGACGTCTCCGTTCTCGTGTAGCCTACATATTGCGTTTTTTTTTTTAACTTGCTTACCGGGCTAAAGGTTAGCATGCTTAAAATACATAAGTCGTTTTGTTCAACAAATTTAAGTAAATAACTCATCAGTTGTTTGCATCAGAGCGACAATTTTTGAGATAGTTATTAAAACTGTTTAAAGGTTGTCAAACGTTGTTTCTCGTCGTATATCCTTTAATTCTAGAGTTAAATTGATAAATAACGTGTACGAATTTGTTTAACGCATTTGTTTTGGTTACTCGACGTCTCCGTTCTCGTGTAATATTGCGTTTTTTTTTTTTAATTTGCTTACCGGGCTAAAGGTTAGCATGCTTAAAATACGTAAGTCGTTTTGTTCAACAAATTTAAGTAGATAACTCATCAGTTGTTTGCATCAGAGCGACAATTTTTGAGATAGTTATTAAAACTGTTTAAAGGTTGTCAAACGTTGTTTCTCGTTGTATATCCTTTAATTCTAATGTTAAATTGATAAATAACGTGTACGAATTTGTTTAACGCATTTGTTTTGGTTACTCGACGTCTCCGTTCTCGTGTAATATTGCGTTTTTTTTTTTTAATTTGCTTACCGGGCTAAAGGTTAGCATGCTTAAAATACGTAAGTCGTTTTGTTCAACAAATTTAAGTAGATAACTCATCAGTTGTTTGCATCAGAGCGACAATTTTTGAGATAGTTATTAAAACTGTTTAAACGTTGTTTCTTGTTGTATATCCTTTAATTCTAATGTTAGATTGATAAATAACGTGTACGAATTTGTTTAACGCATTTGTTTTGGTTACTCGACGTCTCCGTTCCCGTGTAGCCTACATATTGCGTTTTTTTTTTTAATTTGCTTACCGGGCTAAAGGTTAGCATGCTTAAAATACGTAAGTCGTTTTGTTCAACAAATTTAAGTAGATAACTCATCAGTTGTTTACATCAGAGCGACAATTTTTGAGATAGTTATTAAAACTGTTTAAAGGTTGTCAAACGTTGTTTCTCGTTGTATATCCTTTAATTCTTGAGTTAAATTGATAAATAACGTGTACGAATTTGTTTAACGCATTTGTTTTGGTTACTCGACGTCTCCGTTCTCGTGTAGCCTACATATTGCGTTTTTTTTTTAATTTGCTTACCGGGCTAAAGGTTAGCATGCTTAAAATACGTAAGTCGTTTTGTTCAACAAATTTAAGTAGATAACTCATCAGTTGTTTGCATCAGAGCGACAATTTTTGAGATAGTTATTAAAACTGTTTAAAGGTAGTCAAACGTTGTTTCTCGTTGTATATCCTTTAATTCTAGAGTTAAATTGATAAATAACGTGTACGAATTTGTTTAACGCATTTGTTTTGGTTACTCGACGTCTCCGTTCTCGTGTAGCCTACATATTGCGTTTTTTTTTTTAAATTTGCTTACGGGGCTAAAGGTTAGCATGCTTAAAATACGTAAGTCGTTTTGTTCAACAAATTTAAGTAGATAACTCATCAGTTGTTTGCATCAGAGCGACAATTTTTGAGATAGTTATTAAAACTGTTTAAAGGTTGTCAAACGTTGTTTCTCGTTGTATATCCTTTAATTCTAGAGTTAAATTGATAAATAACCTGTACGAATTTGTTTAACGCATTTGTTTTGGTTACTCGACGTCTCCGTTCTCGTGTAGCCTACATATTGCGTTTTTTTTTTAATTTGCTTACCGGGCTAAAGGTTATCATGCTTAAAATACGTAAGTCGTTTTGTTCAACAAATTTAAGTAGATAACTCATCAGTTGTTTGCATCAGAGCGACAATTTTTGAGATAGTTATTAAAACTGTTTAAAGGTTGTCAAACGTTGTTTCTCGTTGTATATCCTTTAATTCTAGAGTTAAATTGATAAATAACGTGTACGAATTTGTTTAACGCATTTGTTTTGGTTACTCGACGTCTCCGTTCTCGTGTAGCCTACATATTGCGTTTTTTTTTTAAATTGCTTACCGGGCTAAAGGTTAGCATGCTTAAAATACGTAAGTCGTTTTGTTCAACAAATTTAAGTAGATAACTCATCAGTTGTTTACATCAGAGCGACAATTTTTGAGATAGTTATTAAAACTGTTTAAAGGTTGTCAAATGTTGTTTCTCGTTGTATATCCTTTAATTCTAGAGTTAAATTGATAAATAACGTGTACGAATTTGTTTAACGCATTTGTTTTGGTTACTCGACGTCTCCGTTCTCGTGTAGCCTACATATTGCGTTTTTTTTTTAATTTGCTTACGGGGCTAAAGGTTAGCATGCTTAAAATACGTGAGTCGTTTTGTTCAACAAATTTAAGTAGATAACTCATCAGTTGTTTGCATCAGAGCGACAATTTTTGAGATAGTTATTAAAACTGTTTAAAGGTTGTCAAACGTTGTTTCTCGTTGTATATCCTTTAATTCTAGAGTTAAATTGATAAATAACCTGTACGAATTTGTTTAACGCATTTGTTTTGGTTACTCGACGTCTCCGTTCTCGTGTAGCCTACATATTGCGTTTTTTTTTTTAATTTGCTTACCGGGCTAGAGGTTATCATGCTTAAAATACGTAAGTCGTTTTGTTCAACAAATTTAAGTAGATAACTCATCAGTTGTTTGCATCAGAGCGACAATTTTTGAGATAGTTATTAAAACTGTTTAATGGTTGTCAAACGTTGTTTCTCGTTGTATATCCTTTAATTCTAGAGTTAAATTGATAAATAACGTGTACGAATTTGTTTAACGCATTTGTTTTGGTTACTCGACGTCTCCGTTCTCGTGTAGCCTACATATTGCGTTTTTTTTTTTTAATTTGCTTACCGGGCTAAAGGTTAGCATGCTTAAAATACGTAAGTCGTTTTGTTCAACAAATTTAAGTAGATAACTCATCAGTTGTTTGCATCAGAGCGACAATTTTTGAGATAGTTATTAAAACTGTTTAAAGGTTGTCAAACGTTGTTTCTCGTTGTATATCCTTTAATTCTAGAGTTAAATTGATAAATAACGTGTACGAATTTGTTTAACGCATTTGTTTTGGTTACTCGACGTCTCCGTTCTCGTGTAACCTACATATTGCGTTTTTTTTTTTTAATTTGCTTACCGGGCTAAAGGTTAGCATGCTTAAAATACGTAAGTCGTTTTGTTCAACAAATTTAAGTAGATAACTCATCAGTTGTTTGCATCAGAGCGACAATTTTTGAGATAGTTATTAAAACTGTTTAAAGGTTGTCAAACGTTGTTTCTCGTTGTATATCCTTTAATTCTAATGTTAAATTGATAAATAACGTGTACGAATTTGTTTAACGCATTTGTTTTGGTTACTCGACGTCTCCGTTCTCGTGTAGCCTACATATTGCGTTTTTTTTTTTTAATTTGCTTACCGGGCTAAAGGTTAGCATGCTTAAAATACGTAAGTCGTTTTGTTCAACAAATTTAAGTAGATAACTCATCAGTTGTTTGCATCAGAGCGACAATTTTTGAGATAGTTATTAAAACTGTTTAAAGGTTGTCAAACGTTGTTTCTCGTTGTATATCCTTTAATTCTAATGTTAAATTGATAAATAACGTGTACGAATTTGTTTAACGCATTTGTTTTGGTTACTCGACGTCTCCGTTCTCGCGTAGCCTACATATTGCGTTTTTTTTTTTTCATTTGCTTACCGGGCTAAAGGTTAGCATGCTTAAAATACGTAAGTCGTTTTGTTCAACAAATTTAAGTAGATAACTCATCAGTTGTTTGCATCAGAGCGACAATTTTTGAGATAGTTATTAAAACTGTTTAAAGGTTGTCAAATGTTGTTTCTCGTTGTATATCCTTTAATTCTAATGTTAAATTGATAAATAACGTGTACGAATTTGTTTAACGCATTTGTTTTGGTTACTCGACGTCTCCGTTCTCGTGTAGCCTACATATTGCGTTTTTTTTTTTTAATTTGCTTACCGGGCTAAAGGTTAGCATGCTTAAAATACGTAAGTCGTTTTGTTCAACAAATTTAAGTAGATAACTCATCAGTTGTTTGCATCAGAGCGACAATTTTTGAGATAGTTATTAAAACTGTTTAAAGGTTGTCAAACGTTGTTTCTCGTTGTATATCCTTTAATTCTAATGTTAAATTGATAAATAACGTGTACGAATTTGTTTAACGCATTTGTTTTGGTTACTCGACGTCTCCGTTCTCGTGTAGCCTACGTATTGCGTTTTTTTTTTTTAATTTGCTTACCGCGCTAAAGGTTAGCATGCTTAAAATACGTAAGTCGTTTTGTTCAACAAATTTAAGTAGATAACTCATCAGTTGTTTGCATCAGAGCGATAATTTTTGAGATAGTTATTAAAACTGTTTAAAGGTTGTCAAACGTTGTTTCTCGTTGTACATCCTTTAATTCTAGAGTTATATTGATAAATAACGTGTACGAATATGTTTAACGCATTTGTTTTGGTCACTCGACGTCTCCGTTCTCGTGTAGCCTACATATTGCGTTTTTTTTTTAACTTGCTTACCGGGCTAAAGGTTAGCATGCTTAAAATACATAAGTCGTTTTGTTCAACAAATTTAAGTAAATAACTCATCAGTTGTTTGCATCAGAGCGACAATTTTTGAGATAGTTATTAAAACTGTTTAAAGGTTGTCAAACGTTGTTTCTCGTCGTATATCCTTTAATTCTAGAGTTAAATTGATAAATAACGTGTACGAATTTGTTTAACGCATTTGTTTTGGTTACTCGACGTCTCCGTTCTCGTGTAATATTGCGTTTTTTTTTTTAATTTGCTTACCGGGCTAAAGGTTAGCATGCTTAAAATACGTAAGTCGTTTTGTTCAACAAATTTAAGTAGATAACTCATCAGTTGTTTGCATCAGAGCGACAATTTTTGAGATAGTTATTAAAACTGTTTAAAGGTTGTCAAACGTTGTTTCTCGTTGTATATCCTTTAATTCTAATGTTAAATTGATAAATAACGTGTACGAATTTGTTTAACGCATTTGTTTTGGTTACTCGACGTCTCCGTTCTCGTGTAGCCTACGTATTGCGTTTTTTTTTTTAATTTGCTTACCGCGCTAAAGGTTAGCATGCTTAAAATACGTAAGTCGTTTTGTTCAACAAATTTAAGTAGATAACTCATCAGTTGTTTGCATCAGAGCGATAATTTTTGAGATAGTTATTAAAACTGTTTAAAGGTTGTCAAACGTTGTTTCTCGTTGTACATCCTTTAATTCTAGAGTTATATTGATAAATAACGTGTACGAATATGTTTAACGCATTTGTTTTGGTCACTCGACGTCTCCGTTCTCGTGTAGCCTACATATTGCGTTTTTTTTTTAACTTGCTTACCGGGCTAAAGGTTAGCATGCTTAAAATACATAAGTCGTTTTGTTCAACAAATTTAAGTAAATAACTCATCAGTTGTTTGCATCAGAGCGACAATTTTTGAGATAGTTATTAAAACTGTTTAAAGGTTGTCAAACGTTGTTTCTCGTCGTATATCCTTTAATTCTAGAGTTAAATTGATAAATAACGTGTACGAATTTGTTTAACGCATTTGTTTTGGTTACTCGACGTCTCCGTTCTCGTGTAATATTGCGTTTTTTTTTTTTAATTTGCTTACCGGGCTAAAGGTTAGCATGCTTAAAATACGTAAGTCGTTTTGTTCAACAAATTTAAGTAGATAACTCATCAGTTGTTTGCATCAGAGCGACAATTTTTGAGATAGTTATTAAAACTGTTTAAACGTTGTTTCTTGTTGTATATCCTTTAATTCTAATGTTAGATTGATAAATAACGTGTACGAATTTGTTTAACGCATTTGTTTTGGTTACTCGACGTCTCCGTTCCCGTGTAGCCTACATATTGCGTTTTTTTTTTTAATTTGCTTACCGGGCTAAAGGTTAGCATGCTTAAAATACGTAAGTCGTTTTGTTCAACAAATTTAAGTAGATAACTCATCAGTTGTTTACATCAGAGCGACAATTTTTGAGATAGTTATTAAAACTGTTTAAAGGTTGTCAAACGTTGTTTCTCGTTGTATATCCTTTAATTCTTGAGTTAAATTGATAAATAACGTGTACGAATTTGTTTAACGCATTTGTTTTGGTTACTCGACGTCTCCGTTCTCGTGTAGCCTACATATTGCGTTTTTTTTTTTAATTTGCTTACCGGGCTAAAGGTTAGCATGCTTAAAATACGTAAGTCGTTTTGTTCAACAAATTTAAGTAGATAACTCATCAGTTGTTTGCATCAGAGCGACAATTTTTGAGATAGTTATTAAAACTGTTTAAAGGTAGTCAAACGTTGTTTCTCGTTGTATATCCTTTAATTCTAGAGTTAAATTGATAAATAACGTGTACGAATTTGTTTAACGCATTTGTTTTGGTTACTCGACGTCTCCGTTCTCGTGTAGCCTACATATTGCGTTTTTTTTTTAAATTTGCTTACGGGGCTAAAGGTTAGCATGCTTAAAATACGTAAGTCGTTTTGTTCAACAAATTTAAGTAGATAACTCATCAGTTGTTTGCATCAGAGCGACAATTTTTGAGATAGTTATTAAAACTATTTAAAGGTTGTCAAACGTTGTTTCTCGTTGTATATCCTTTAATTCTAGAGTTAAATTGATAAATAACCTGTACGAATTTGTTTAACGCATTTGTTTTGGTTACTCGACGTCTCCGTTCTCGTGTAGCCTACATATTGCGTTTTTTTTTTAATTTGCTTACCTGGCTAAAGGTTATCATGCTTAAAATACGTAAGTCGTTTTGTTCAACAAATTTAAGTAGATAACTCATCAGTTGTTTGCATCAGAGCGACAATTTTTGAGATAGTTATTAAAACTGTTTAAAGGTTGTCAAACGTTGTTTCTCGTTGTATATCCTTTAATTCTAGAGTTAAATTGATAAATAACGTGTACGAATTTGTTTAACGCATTTGTTTTGGTTACTCGACGTCTCCGTTCTCGTGTAGCCTACATATTGCGTTTTTTTTTTAAATTGCTTACCGGGCTAAAGGTTAGCATGCTTAAAATACGTAAGTCGTTTTGTTCAACAAATTTAAGTAGATAACTCATCAGTTGTTTACATCAGAGCGACAATTTTTGAGATAGTTATTAAAACTGTTTAAAGGTTGTCAAATGTTGTTTCTCGTTGTATATCCTTTAATTCTAGAGTTAAATTGATAAATAACGTGTACGAATTTGTTTAACGCATTTGTTTTGGTTACTCGACGTCTCCGTTCTCGTGTAGCCTACATATTGCGTTTTTTTTTTTAATTTGCTTACGGGGCTAAAGGTTAGCATGCTTAAAATACGTGAGTCGTTTTGTTCAACAAATTTAAGTAGATAACTCATCAGTTGTTTGCATCAGAGCGACAATTTTTGAGATAGTTATTAAAACTGTTTAAAGGTTGTCAAACGTTGTTTCTCGTTGTATATCCTTTAATTCTAGAGTTAAATTGATAAATAACCTGTACGAATTTGTTTAACGCATTTGTTTTGGTTACTCGACGTCTCCGTTCTCGTGTAGCCTACATATTGCGTTTTTTTTTTTAATTTGCTTACCGGGCTAGAGGTTATCATGCTTAAAATACGTAAGTCGTTTTGTTCAACAAATTTAAGTAGATAACTCATCAGTTGTTTGCATCAGAGCGACAATTTTTGAGATAGTTATTAAAACTGTTTAATGGTTGTCAAACGTTGTTTCTCGTTGTATATCCTTTAATTCTAGAGTTAAATTGATAAATAACGTGTACGAATTTGTTTAACGCATTTGTTTTGGTTACTCGACGTCTCCGTTCTCGTGTAGCCTACATATTGCGTTTTTTTTTTTAATTTGCTTACCGGGCTAAAGGTTAGCATGCTTAAAATACGTAAGTCGTTTTGTTCAACAAATTTAAGTAGATAACTCATCAGTTGTTTGCATCAGAGCGACAATTTTTGAGATAGTTATTAAAACTGTTTAAAGGTTGTCAAACGTTGTTTCTCGTTGTATATCCTTTAATTCTAGAGTTAAATTGATAAATAACGTGTACGAATTTGTTTAACGCATTTGTTTTGGTTACTCGACGTCTCCGTTCTCGTGTAACCTACATATTGCGTTTTTTTTTTTAATTTGCTTACCGGGCTAAAGGTTAGCATGCTTAAAATACGTAAGTCGTTTTGTTCAACAAATTTAAGCAGATAACTCATCAGTTGTTTGCATCAGAGCGACAATTTTTGAGATAGTTATTAAAACTGTTTAAAGGTTGTCAAACGTTGTTTCTCGTTGTATATCCTTTAATTCTAATGTTAAATTGATAAATAACGTGTACGAATTTGTTTAACGCATTTGTTTTGGTTACTCGACGTCTCCGTTCTCGTGTAGCCTACATATTGCGTTTTTTTTTTTAATTTGCTTACCGGGCTAAAGGTTAGCATGCTTAAAATACGTAAGTCGTTTTGTTCAACAAATTTAAGTAGATAACTCATCAGTTGTTTGCATCAGAGCGACAATTTTTGAGATAGTTATTAAAACTGTTTAAAGGTAGTCAAACGTTGTTTCTCGTTGTACATCCTTTAATTCTAGAGTTAAATTGATAAATAACGTGTACGAATTTGTTTAACGCATTTGTTTTGGTTACTCGACGTCTCCGTTCTCGTGTAGCCTACATATTGCGTTTTTTTTTTTAATTTGCTTACCGGGCTAAAGGTTAGCATGCTTAAAATACGTAAGTCGTTTTGTTCAACAAATTTAAGTAGATAACTCATCAGTTGTTTGCATCAGAGCGACAATTTTTGAGATAGTTATTAAAACTGTTTAAAGGTTGTCAAGCGAGGTTTCTCGTTGTACGTCCTTTAATTCTAGAGTTAAATTGATAAATAACGTGTACGAATTTGTTTAACGCATTTGTTTTGGTTACTCGACGTCTCCGTTCTCGTGTAGCCTACATATTGCGTTTTTTTTTTTTAATTTGTTTACCGGGCTAAAGGTTAGCATGCTTAAAATACGTAAGTCGTTTTGTTCAACAAATTTAAGTAGATAACTCATCAGTTGTTTGCATCAGAGCGACAATTTTTGAGATAGTTATTAAAACTGTTTAAAGGTTGTCAAACGTTGTTTCTCGTTGTACATCCTTTAATTCTAGAGTTAAATTGATAAATAACGTGTACGAATATGTTTAACGCATTTGTTTTGGTTACTCGACGTCTCCGTTCTCGTGTAGCCTACATATTGCGTTTTTTTTTTTTTAATTTGTTTACCGGGCTAAAGGTTAGCATGCTTAAAATACGTAAGTCGTTTTGTTCAACAAATTTAAGTAGATAACTCATCAGTTGTTTGCATCAGAGCGACAATTTTTGAGATAGTTATTAAAACTGTTTAAAGGTTGTCAAACGTTGTTTCTCGTTGTACATCCTTTAATTCTAGAGTTAAATTGATAAATAACGTGTACGAATTTGTTTTGGTTACTCGACGTCTCCGTTCTCGTGTAGCCTACATATTGCGTTTTTTTTTTAATTTGCTTACCGGGCTAAAGGTTAGCATGCTTAAAATACGTAAGTCGTTTTGTTCAACAAATTTAAGTAGATAACTCATCAGTTGTTTGCATCAGAGCGGCAATTTTTGAGATAGTTATTAAAACTGTTTAAAGGTTGTCAAGCGATGTTTTTCGTTGTACATCCTTTAATTCTAGAGTTAAATTGATAAATAACGTGTACGAATTTGTTTAACGCATTTGTTGTGGTTACTCGACGTCTCCGTTCTCGTGTAGCCTACATATTGCGTTTTTTTTTTTAATTTGCTTACCGGGCTAAAGGTTAGCATGCTTAAAATACGTAAGTCGTTTTGTTCAACAAATTTAAGTAGATAACTCATCAGTTGTTTGCATCAGAGCAACAATTTTTGAGATAGTTATTAAAACTGTTTAAAGGTTGTCAAACGTTGTTTCTCGTTGTATATCCTTTAATTCTAGAGTTAAATTGATAAATAACGTGTACGAATTTGTTTAACGCATTTGTTTTGGTTACTCGACGTCTCCGTTCTCGCGTAGCCTACATATTGCGTTTTTTTTTTAATTTGCTTACCGGGCTAAAGGTTAGCATGCTTAAAATACGTAAGTCGTTTTGTTCAACAAATTTAAGTAGATAACTCATCAGTTGTTTGCATCAGAGCGACAATTTTTGAGATAGTTATTAAAACTGTTTAAAGGTTGTCAAACGTTGTTTCTCGTTGTATATCCTTTAATTCTAATGTTAAATTGATAAATAACGTGTACGAATTTGTTTAACGCATTTGTTTTGGCTACTCGACGTCTCCGTTCTCGTGTAGCCTACATATTGCGTTTTTTTTTTAATTTGCTTACCGGGCTAAAGGTTAGCATGCTTAAAATACGTAAGTCGTTTTGTTCAACAAATTTAAGTAGATAACTCATCAGTTGTTTGCATCAGAGCGACAATTTTTAAGATAGTTATTAAAACTGTTTAAAGGTTGTCAAACGTTGTTTCTCGTTGTATATCCTTTAATTCTAATGTTAAATTGATAAATAACGTGTACGAATTTGTTTAACGCATTTGTTTTGGTTACTCGACGTCTCCGTTCTCGTGTAGCCTACGTATTGCGTTTTTTTTTTAATTTGCTTACCGCGCTAAAGGTTAGCATGCTTAAAATACGTAAGTCGTTTTGTTCAACAAATTTAAGTAGATAACTCATCAGTTGTTTGCATCAGAGCGATAATTTTTGAGATAGTTATTAAAACTGTTTAAAGGTTGTCAAACGTTGTTTTCTCGTTGTACATCCTTTAATTCTAGAGTTATATTGATAAATAACGTGTACGAATATGTTTAACGCATTTGTTTTGGTCACTCGACGTCTCCGTTCTCGTGTAGCCTACATATTGCGTTTTTTTTTTTAACTTGCTTACCGGGCTAAAGGTTAGCATGCTTAAAATACATAAGTCGTTTTGTTCAACAAATTTAAGTAGATAACTCATCAGTTGTTTGCATCAGAGCGACAATTTTTGAGATAGTTATTAAAACTGTTTAAAGGTTGTCAAACGTTGTTTCTCTTTGTATATCCTTTAATTCTAGAGTTAAATTGATAAATAACGTGTACGAATTTGTTTAACGCATTTGTTTTGGTTACTCGACGTCTCCGTTCTCGTGTAGCCTACATATTGCGTTTTTTTTTTAATTTGCTTACGGGGCTAAAGGTTAGCATGCTTAAAATACGTAAGTCGTTTTGTTCAACAAATTTAAGTAGATAACTCATCAGTTGTTTGCATCAGAGCGACAATTTTTGAGATAGTTATTAAAACTGTTTAAAGGTAGTCAAACGTTGTTTCTCGTTGTATATCCTTTAATTCTAGAGTTAAATTGATAAATAACGTGTACGAATTTGTTTAACGCATTTGTTTTGGTTACTCGACGTCTCCGTTCTCGTGTAGCCTACATATTGCGTTTTTTTTTTTAATTTGCTTACGGGGCTAAAGGTTAGCATGCTTAAAATACGTAAGTCGTTTTGTTCAACAAATTTAAGTAGATAACTCATCAGTTGTTTGCATCAGAGCGACAATTTTTGAGATAGTTATTAAAACTGTTTAAAGGTTGTCAAACGTTGTTTCTCGTTGTATATCCTTTAATTCTAAAGTTAAATTGATAAATAACCTGTACGAATTTGTTTAACGCATTTGTTTTGGTTACTCGACGTCTCCGTTCTCGTGTAGCCTACATATTGCGTTTTTTTTTTTAATTTGCTTACCGGGCTAAAGGTTATCATGCTTAAAATACGTAAGTCGTTTTGTTCAACAAATTTAAGTAGATAACTCATCAGTTGTTTGCATCAGAGCGACAATTTTTGAGATAGTTATTAAAACTGTTTAAAGGTTGTCAAACATTGTTTCTCGTTGTATATCCTTTAATTCTAGAGTTAAATTGATAAATAACGTGTACGAATTTGTTTAACGCATTTGTTTTGGTTACTCGACGTCTCTCGTGTAGCCTACATATTGCGTTTTTTTTTTAATTTGCTTACGGGGCTAAAGGTTAGCATGCTTAAAATACGTAAGTCGTTTTGTTCAACAAATTTAAGTAGATAACTCATCAGTTGTTTGCATCAGAGCGACAATTTTTGAGATAGTTATTAAAACTGTTAAAAGGTTGTCACACGTTGTTTCTCGTTGTATATCCTTTAATTCTAGAGTTAAATTGATAAATAACCTGTAAGAATTTGTTTAACGCATTTGTTTTGGTTACTCGACGTCTCCGTTCTCGTGTAGCCTACATATTGCGTTTTTTTTTTTAATTTGCTTACCGGGCTAAAGGTTATCATGCTTAAAATACGTAAGTCGTTTTGTTCAACAAATTTAAGTAGATAACTCATCAGTTGTTTGCATCAGAGCAACAATTTTTGAGATAGTTATTAAAACTGTTTAATGGTTGTCAAACGTTGTTTCTCGTTGTATATCCTTTAATTCTAGAGTTAAATTGATAAATAACGTGTACGAATTTGTTTAACGCATTTGTTTTGGTTACTCGACGTCTCCGTTCTCGTATAGCCTACATATTGCGTTTTTTTTTTTAATTTGCTTACCGGGCTAAAGGTTAGCATGCTTAAAATACGTAAGTCGTTTTGTTCAACAAATTTAAGTAGATAACTCATCAGTTGTTTGCATCAGAGCGACAATTTTTGAGATAGTTATTAAAACTGTTTAAAGGTTGTCAAACGTTGTTTCTCGTTGTATATCCTTTAATTCTAGAGTTAAATTGATAAATAACGTGTACGAATTTGTTTAACGCATTTGTTTTGGTTACTCGACGTCTCCGTTCTCGTGTAACCTACATATTGCGTTTTTTTTTTTTAATTTGCTTACCGGGCTAAAGGTTAGCATGCTTAAAATACGTAAGTCGTTTTGTTGAACAAATTTAAGTAGATAACTCATCAGTTGTTTGCATCAGAGCGACAATTTTTGAGATAGTTATTAAAACTGTTTAAAGGTTGTCAAACGTTGTTTCTCGTTGTATATCCTTTAATTCTAGAGTTAAATTGATAAATAACGTGTACGAATTTGTTTACCGCATTTGTTTTGGTTACTCGACGTCTCCGTTCTCGTGTAGCCTACATATTGCGTTTTTTTTTTAATTTGCTTACCGGGCTAAAGGTTAGCATGCTTAAAATACGTAACCCGTTTTGTTCAACAAATTTAAGTAGATAACTCATCAGTTGTTTGCATCAGAGCGACAATTTTTGAGATAGTTATTAAAACTTTTTAAAGGTTGTCAAACGTGGTTTCTCGTTGTATATCCTTTAATTCTAGAGTTAAATTGATAAATAACGTTGGCATGCTTAAAATACGTAAGTCGTTTTGTTCAACAAATTTAAGTAGATAACTCATCAGTTGTTTGCATCAGAGCGACAATTTTTGAGATAGTTATTAAAACTGTTTAAAGGTTGTCAAGCGATGTGACTCGTTGTATATCCTTTAATTCTAGAGTTAAATTGATAAATAACGTGTACGAATTTGTTTAACGCATTTGTTTTGGTTACTCGACGTCTCCGTTCTCGTGTAGCCTACATATTGCGTTTTTTTTTTTTTAATTTGCTTACCGGGCTAAAGGTTAGCATGCTTAAAATACGTAAGTCGTTTTGTTCAACAAATTTAAGTAGATAACTCATCAGTTGTTTGCATCAGAGCGACAATTTTTGAGATAGTTATTAAAACTGTTTAAAGGTTGTCAAACGTTGTTTCTCGTTGTATATCCTTTAATTCTAGAGTTAAATTGATAAATAACGTGTACGAATTTGTTTAACGCATTTGTTTTGGTTACTCGACGTCTCCGTTCTCGTGTAACCTACATATTGCGTTTTTTTTTTAATTTGCTTACCGGGCTAAAGGTTAGCATGCTTAAAATACGTAAGTCGTTTTGTTCAACAAATTTAAGTAGATAACTCATCAGTTGTTTGCATCAGAGCGACAATTTTTGAGATAGGTATTAAAACTGTTTAAAGGTTGTCAAACGTTGTTTCTCGTTGTATATCCTTTAATTTTAGAGTTAAATTAATAAATAACGTGTACGAATTTGTTTACCGCATTTGTTTTGGTTACTCGACGTCTCCGTTCTCGTGTAGCCTACATATTGCGTTTTTTTTTAATTTGCTTACCGGACTAAAGGCTAGCATGCTTAAAATACGTAACCCGTTTTGTTCAACAAATTTAAGTAGATAACTCATCAGTTGTTTGCATCAGAGCGACAATTTTTGAGATAGTTATTAAAACTGTTTAAAGGTTGTCAAACGTGGTTTCTCGTTGTATATCCTTTAATTCTAGAGTTAAATTGATAAATAACGTGTACGAATTTGTTTAAAGCATTTGTTTTGGTTACTCGACGTCTCCGTTCTCGTGTAGCCTACATATTGCGTTTTTTTTTTAATTTGCTTACCGGGCTAAAGGTTGGCATGCTTAAAATACGTAAGTCGTTTTGTTCAACAAATTTAAGTAGATAACTCATCAGTTGTTTGCATCAGAGCGCCAATTTTTGAGATAGTTATTAAAACTGTTTAAAGGTTGTCAAGCGATGTGTCTCGTTGTATATCCTTTAATTCTAGAGTTAAATTGATAAATAACGTGTACGAATTTGTTTAACGCATTTGTTTTGGTTACTCGACGTCTCCGTTCTCGTGTAGCCTACATATTGCGTTTTTTTTTTAATTTGCTTACCGGGCTAAAGGTTAGCATGCTTAAAATACGTAAGTCGTTTTGTTCAACAAATTTAAGTATATAACTCATCAGTTGTTTGCATCAGAGCGACAATTTTTGAGATAGTTATTAAAACTGTTTAAAGGTTGTCAAACGTTGTTTCTCGTTGTACATCCTTTAATTCTAGAGTTAAATTGATAAATAACGTGTACGAATTTGTTTAACGCATTTGTTTTGGTTACTCGACGTCTCCGTTCTCGTGTAGCCTACATATTGCGTTTTTTTTTTTTAATTTGCTTACCGGGCTAAAGGTTAGCATGCTTAAAATACGTAAGTCGTTTTGTTCAACAAATTTAAGTAGATAACTCATCAGTTGTTTGCATCAGAGCGACAATTTTTGAGATAGTTATTAAAACTGTTTAAAGGTTGTCAAACGTTGTTTCTCGTTGTATATCCTTTAATTCTAGAGTTAAATTGATAAATAACGTGTACGAATTTGTTTAACGCCTTTGTTTTGGTTACTCGACGTCTCCGTTCTCGTGTAGCCTACATATTGCGTTTTTTTTTTAATTTGCTTACCGGGCTAAAGGTTAGCATGCTTAAAATACGTAAGTCGTTTTGTTAAACAAATTTAAGTAGATAACTCATCAGTTGTTTGCATCAGAGCGACAATTTTTGAGATAGTTATTAAAACTGTTTAAAGGTTGTCAAACGTTGTTTCTCGTTGTATATCTTTTAATTCTAGAGTTAAATTGATAAATAACGTGTACGAATTTGTTTAACGCATTTGTTTTGGTTACTCGACGTCTCCGTTCTCTTGTAGCCTACATATTGCGTTTTTTTTTTAATTTGCTTACCGGGCTAAAGGTTAGCATGCTTAAAATACGTAAGTCGTTTTGTTCAACTAATTTAAGTAGATAACTCATCAGTTGTTTGCATCAGAGCGACAATTTTTGAGATAGTTATTAAAACTGTTTAAAGGTTGTCAAACGTTGTTTCTCGTTGTATATCCTTTAATTCTAATGTTAAATTGATAAATAACGTGTACGAATTTGTTTAACGCATTTTTTTTGGTTACTCGACGTCTCCGTTCTCGTGTAGCCTACATATTGCGTTTTTTTTTTTAATTTGCTTACCGGGCTAAAGGTTAGCATGCTTAAAATACGTAAGTCGTTTTGTTCAACAAATTTAAGTAGATAACTCATCAGTTGTTTGCATCAGAGCGACAATTTTTGAGATAGTTATTAAAACTGTTTAAAGGTTGTCAAACGTTGTTTCTCGTTGTACATCCTTTAATTCTAGAGTTAAATTGATAAATAACGTGTACGAATTTGTTTAACGCATTTGTTTTGGTTACTCGACGTCTCCGTTCTCGTGTAGCCTACATATTGCGTTTTTTTTTTAATTTGCTTACCGGGCTAAAGGTTAGCATGCTTAAAATACGTAAGTCGTTTTGTTCAACAAATTTAAGTAGATAACTCAGCAGTTGTTTACATCAGAGCGACAATTTTTGAGATAGTTATTAAAACTGTTTAAAGGTTGTCAAACGTTGTTTCTCGTTGTACATCCTTTAATTCTAGAGTTAAATTGATAAATAACGTGTACGAATTTGTTTAACGCATTTGTTTTAACGACTTACGTATTTTAAGCATGCTAACCTTTAGCCCGGTAAGCAAATTAAAAAAAAAACGCAATATGTAGGCTACACGAGAACGGAGACGTCGAGTAACCAAAACAAATGCGTTAAACAAATTCGTACACGTTATTTATCAATTTAACATTAGAATTAAAGGATATACAACGAGAAACAACGTTTGACAACCTTTAAACAGTTTTAATAACTATCTCAAAAATTGTCGCTCTGATGCAAACAACTGATGAGTTATCTACTTAAATTTGTTGAACAAAACGACTTACGTATTTTAAGCATGCTAACCTTTAGCCCGGTAAGCAAATTAAAAAAAAAACGCAATATGTAGGCTACACGAGAACGGAGACGTCGAATAACCAAAACAAATGCGTTAAACAAATTCGTACACGTTATTTATCAATTTAACTCTAGAATTAAAGGATATACAACGAGAAACAACGTTTGACAACCTTTAAACAGTTTTAATAACTATCCCAAAAATTGTCGCTCTGATGCAAACAACTGGTGGGTTATCTACTTAAATTTGTTGAACAAAACGACTTACGTATTTTAAGCATGCTAACCTTTAGCCCGGTAAGCAAATTAAAAAAAAAACGCAATATGTAGGCTACACGAGAACGGAGACGTCGAGTAACCAAAACAAATGCGTTAAACAAATTCGTACACGTTATTTATCAATTTAACATTAGAATTAAAGGATATACAATGAGAAACAACGTTTGACAACGTTTAAACAGTTTTAATAACTATCTCAAAAATTGTCGCTCTGATGCAAACAACTGATGAGTTATCTACTTAAATTTGTTTAACAAAACGACTTACGTATTTTAAGCATGCTAACCTTTAGCCCTGTAAGCAAATTAAAAAAAAAACCCAATATGTAGGCTACACGAGAACGGAGACGTCGAGCAACCAAAACAAATGCGTTAAACAAATTCGTACACGTTATTTATCAATTTAACTCTAGAATTAAAGGATGTACAACGAGAAACAACGTTTGACAACCTTTAAACAGTTTTAATAACTATCTCAAAAATTGTCGCTCTGATGCAAACAACTGATGAGTTATCTACTTAAATTTGTTGAACAAAACGACTTACGTATTTTAAGCATGCTAACCTTTAGCCCGGTAAGCAAATTAAAAAAAAAACGCAATATGTAGGCTACACGAGAACGGAGACGTCGAGTAACCAAAACAAATGCGTTAAACAAATTCGTACACGTTATTTATCATTTTAACTCTAGAATTAAAGGATATACAACGAGAAACAACGTTTGACAACCTTTAAACAGTTTTAATAACTATCTCAAAAATTGTGCTCTGATGCAAACAACTGATGAGTTATCTACTTAAATTTGTTGAACAAAACGACTTACGTATTTTAAGCATGCTAACCTTTAGCCCGGTAAGCAAATTAAAAAAAAAAAACGCAATATGTAGGCTACACGAGAACGGAGACGTCGACTAACCAAAACAAATGCGTTAAACAAATTCGTACACGTTATTTATCAATTTAACTCTAGAATTAAAGGATATACAACGAGAAACAACGTTTGACAACCTTTAAACAGTTTTAATAACTATCTCAAAAATTGTCGCTCTGATGCAAACAACTGCTGAGTTATCTACTCAAATTTGTTGAACAAAATGACTTACGTATTTTAAGCATGCTAACCTTTAGCCCGGTAAGCAAATTAAAAAAAAAACGCAATATGTAGGCTACACGAGAACGGAGACGTCGAGTAACCAAAACAAATGCGTTAAACAAATTCGTACACGTTATTTATCAATTTAACTCTAGAATTAAAGGATATACAACGAGAAACAACGTTTGACAGCCTTTAAACAGTTTTAATAACTATCTCAAAAATTGTCGCTCTGATGCAAACAACTGATGAGTTATCTACTTAAATTTGTTGAACAAAACGACTTACGTATTTTAAGCATGCTAACCTTTAGCCCGGTAAGCAAATTAAAAAAAAAGCAATATGTAGGCTACACGAGAACGGAGACGTCGAGTAACCAAAACAAATGCGTTAAACAAATTCGTACACGTTGTTTATCAATTTAACTCTAGAATTAAAGGATATACAACGAGAAACAACGTTTGACAACCTTTAAACAGTTTTAATAACTATCTCAAAAATTTTCGCTCTGATGCAAACAACTGATGAGTTATCTACTTAAATTTGTTGAACAAAACGACTTACGTATTTTAAGCATGCTAACCTTTAGCCCGGTAAGCAAATTAAAAAAAAAACGCAATATGTAGGCTACACGAGAACGGAGACGTCGAGTAACCAAACCAAATGCGTTAAACAAATTCGTACACGTTATTTATCAATTTAACATTAGAATTAAAGGATATACAACGAGAAACAACGTTTGACAACATTTACACAGTTTTAATAACTATCTCAAAAATTGTCGCTCTGATGCAAACAACTGATGAGTTATCTACTTAAATTTGTTGAATAAAACGACTTACGTATTTTAAGCATGCTAACCTTTAGCCCGGTAAGCTAATTAAAAAAAAAAACGCAATATGTAGGCTACACGAGAACGGAGACGTCGAGTAACCAAAACAAATGCGTTAAACAAATTCGTATTCGTTATTTATCAATTTAACTCTAGAATTAAAGGATGTACAACGAGAAACAACGTTTGACAACCTTTAAACAGTTTTAATAACTATATCAAAAATTGTCGCTCTGATGCAAACAACTGATGAGTTATCTACTCAAATTTGTTGAACAAAACGACTTACGTATTTTAAGCATGCTAACCTTTAGCCCGGTAAGCAAATTAAAAAAAACGCAATATGTAGGCTACACGAGAACGGAGACGTCGAGTAACCAAAACAAATGCGTTAAACAAATTCGTACACGTTATTTATCAATTTAACTCTAGAATTAAAGGATATACAACGAGAAACAACGTTTGACAACCTTTAAACAGTTTTAATAACTATCTCAAAAATTTTCGCTCTGATGTAAACAACTGATGAGTTATCTACTTAAATTTGTTGAACAAAACGACTTACGTATTTTAAGCATGCTAACCTTTAGCCCGGTAAGCAAATTAAAAAAAAAACGCAATATGTTGGCTACACGAGAACGGAGACGTCGAGTAACCAAAACAAATACGTTAAACAAATTCGTACACGTTATTTATCAATTTAACATTAGAATTAAAGGATATACAACGAGAAACAACGTTTGACAACCTTTAAACAGTTTTAATAACTATCTCAAAAATTGTCGCTCTGATGTAAACAACTGATGAGTTATCTACTTAAATTTGTTGAACAAAACGACTTACGTATTTTAGGCATGCTAACCTTTAGCCCGGTAAGCAAATTAAAAAAAAAACGCAATATGTAGGCTACACGAGAACGGAGACGTCGAGTAACCAAAACAAATGCGTTAAACAAATTCGTACACGTTATTTATCAATTTAACATTAGAATTAAAGGATATACAACGAGAAACAACGTTTGACAACCTTTAAACAGTTTTGATAACTATCTCAAAAATTGTCGTTCTGATGCAAACAACTGATGAGTTATCTACTTAAATTTGTTGAACAAAACGACTTACGTATTTTAAGCATGCTAGCCTTTAGCCCGGTAAGCAAATTAAAAAAAAAACGCAATATGTAGGCTACACGAGAACGGAGACGTCGAGAAACCAAAACAAATGCGTTAAACAAATTCGTACACGTTATTTATCAATTTAACTCTAGAATTAAAAGATGTACAACGAGAAACAACGTTTGACAACCTTTAAACAGTTTTAATAACTATCTCAAAAATTGTCGCTCTGTTGCAAACAACTGATGAGTTATCTACTTAAATTTGTTGAACAAAACGACTTACGTATTTTAAGCATGCTAACCTTTAGCCCGGTAAGCAAATTAAAAAAAAAACGCAATATGTAGGCTACACGAGAACGGAGACGTCGAGTAACCAAAACAAATGCGTTAAACAAATTCGTACACGTTATTTATCAATTTAACTCTAGAATTAAATGATATACAACGAGAAACAACGTTTGACAACCTTTAAACAGTTTTAATAACTATCTCAAAAATTGTCGCTCTGATACAAACAACTGATGAGTTATCTACTTAAATTTGTTGAACAAAACGACTTACGTATTTTAAGCATGCTAACCTTTAGCCCGGTAAGCAAATTAAAAAAAAAAAAAACCAAATATGTAGGCTACACGAGAACGGAGACATCGAGTAACCAAAACAAATGCGTTAAACAAATTCGTACACGTTATTTATCAATTTAACACTAGAATTAAAGGATATACAACGAGAAACAACGTTTGACAACCTTTAAACAGTTTTAATAACTATCTCAAAAATTGTCGCTCTGATGCAAACAACTGATGAGTTATCTACTTAAATTTGTTGAACAAAACGACTTACGTATTTTAAGCATGCTAACCTTTAGCCCGGTAAGCAAATTAAAAAAAAAACGCAATATGTAGGCTACACGAGATCGGAGACGTCGAGTAACCAAAACAAATGCGTTAAACATATTCGTACACGTTATTTATCAATTTAACTCTAGAATTAAAGGATATACAACGGGGAACAACGTTTGACAACCTTTAAACAGTTTTAATAACTATCTCAAAAATTGTCGCTCTGATGTAAACAACTGATGAGTTATCTACTTAAATTTGTTGAACAAAACGACTTACGTATTTTAAGCATGCTAACCTTTAGCCCGGTAAGCAAATTAAAAAAAAAACGCAATATGTAGGCTACACGAGAACGGAGACGTCGAGTAACCAAAACAAATGCGTTAAACATATTCGTACACGTTATTTATCAATTTAACTCTAGAATTAAAGGATGTACAACGAGAAACAACGTTTGACAACCTTTAAACAGTTTTAATAACTATCTCAAAAATTGTCGCTCTGATGCAAACAACTGATGAGTTATCTACTTAAATTTGTTGAACAAAACGACTTACGTATTTTAAGCATGCTAACCTTTAGCCCGGTAAGCAAATTAAAAAAAAAACGCAATATGTAGGCTGCACGAGAACGGAGACGTCGAGTAACCAAAACAAATGCGTTAAACAAATTCGTACACGTTATTTATCAATTTAACTCTAGAATTAAAGGATATACAACGAGAAACATCGTTTGACAACCTTTAAATAGTTTTAATAACTATCTCAAAAATTGTCGCTCTGATGCAAACAACTGATGAGTTATCTACTCAAATTTGTTGAACAAAACGACTTACGTATTTTAAGCATGCTAACCTTTAGCCCGGTAAGCAAATTAAAAAAAAAAAACGCAATATGTAGGCTACACGAGAACGGAGACGTCGAGTAACCAAAACAAATTCGTTAAACAAATTCGTACACGTTATTTATCAATTTAACTCTAGAATTAAAGGATGTACAACGAGAAACAACGTCTGACAACCTTTAAACAGTTTTAATAACTATCTCAAAAATTGTCGCTCTGATGCAAACAACTGATGAGTTATCTACTTAAATTTGTTGAACAAAACGACTTACGTATTTTAAGCATGCTAACCTTTAGCCCGGTAAGCAAATTAAAAAAAAAAACGCAATATGTAGGCTACACGATGCGTTAAACAAATTCGTACACGTTATTTATCAATTTAACATTAGAATTAAAGGATATACAACGAGAAACAACGTTTGACAACATTTACACAGTTTTAATAACTATCTCAAAAATTGTCGCTCTGATGCAAACAACTGATGAGTTATCTACTTAAATTTGTTGAATAAAACGACTTACGTATTTTAAGCATGCTAACCTTTAGCCCGGTAAGCAAATTAAAAAAAAAAAACGCAATATGTAGGCTACACGAGAACGGAGACGTCGACTAACCAAAACAAATGCGTTAAACAAATTCGTACACGTTATTTATCAATTTAACTCTAGAATTAAAGGATATACAATGAGAAACAACGTTTGACAACGTTTAAACAGTTTTAATAACTATCTCAAAAATTGTCGCTCTGATGCAAACAACTGATGAGTTATCTACTTAAATTTGTTTAACAAAACGACTTACGTATTTTAAGCATGCTAACCTTTAGCCCTGTAAGCAAATTAAAAAAAAAACCCAATATGTAGGCTACACGAGAACGGAGACGTCGAGCAACCAAAACAAATGCGTTAAACAAATTCGTACACGTTATTTATCAATTTAACTCTAGAATTAAAGGATGTACAACGAGAAACAACGTTTGACAACCTTTAAACAGTTTTAATAACTATCTCAAAAATTGTCGCTCTGATGCAAACAACTGATGAGTTATCTACTTAAATTTGTTGAACAAAACGACTTACGTATTTTAAGCATGCTAACCTTTAGCCCGGTAAGCAAATTAAAAAAAAAACGCAATATGTAGGCTACACGAGAACGGAGACGTCGAGTAACCAAAACAAATGCGTTAAACAAATTCGTACACGTTATTTATCATTTTAACTCTAGAATTAAAGGATATACAACGAGAAACAACGTTTGACAACCTTTAAACAGTTTTAATAACTATCTCAAAAATTGTGCTCTGATGCAAACAACTGATGAGTTATCTACTTAAATTTGTTGAACAAAACGACTTACGTATTTTAAGCATGCTAACCTTTAGCCCGGTAAGCAAATTAAAAAAAAAAAACGCAATATGTAGGCTACACGAGAACGGAGACGTCGACTAACCAAAACAAATGCGTTAAACAAATTCGTACACGTTATTTATCAATTTAACTCTAGAATTAAAGGATATACAACGAGAAACAACGTTTGACAACCTTTAAACAGTTTTAATAACTATCTCAAAAATTGTCGCTCTGATGCAAACAACTGCTGAGTTATCTACTCAAATTTGTTGAACAAAATGACTTACGTATTTTAAGCATGCTAACCTTTAGCCCGGTAAGCAAATTAAAAAAAAAACGCAATATGTAGGCTACACGAGAACGGAGACGTCGAGTAACCAAAACAAATGCGTTAAACAAATTCGTACACGTTATTTATCAATTTAACTCTAGAATTAAAGGATATACAACGAGAAACAACGTTTGACAGCCTTTAAACAGTTTTAATAACTATCTCAAAAATTGTCGCTCTGATGCAAACAACTGATGAGTTATCTACTTAAATTTGTTGAACAAAACGACTTACGTATTTTAAGCATGCTAACCTTTAGCCCGGTAAGCAAATTAAAAAAAAAGCAATATGTAGGCTACACGAGAACGGAGACGTCGAGTAACCAAACCAAATGCGTTAAACAAATTCGTACACGTTATTTATCAATTTAACATTAGAATTAAAGGATATACAACGAGAAACAACGTTTGACAACATTTACACAGTTTTAATAACTATCTCAAAAATTGTCGCTCTGATGCAAACAACTGATGAGTTATCTACTTAAATTTGTTGAATAAAACGACTTACGTATTTTAAGCATGCTAACCTTTAGCCCGGTAAGCTAATTAAAAAAAAAAACGCAATATGTAGGCTACACGAGAACGGAGACGTCGAGTAACCAAAACAAATGCGTTAAACAAATTCGTATTCGTTATTTATCAATTTAACTCTAGAATTAAAGGATGTACAACGAGAAACAACGTTTGACAACCTTTAAACAGTTTTAATAACTATATCAAAAATTGTCGCTCTGATGCAAACAACTGATGAGTTATCTACTCAAATTTGTTGAACAAAACGACTTACGTATTTTAAGCATGCTAACCTTTAGCCCGGTAAGCAAATTAAAAAAAACGCAATATGTAGGCTACACGAGAACGGAGACGTCGAGTAACCAAAACAAATGCGTTAAACAAATTCGTACACGTTATTTATCAATTTAACTCTAGAATTAAAGGATATACAACGAGAAACAACGTTTGACAACCTTTAAACAGTTTTAATAACTATCTCAAAAATTTTCGCTCTGATGTAAACAACTGATGAGTTATCTACTTAAATTTGTTGAACAAAACGACTTACGTATTTTAAGCATGCTAACCTTTAGCCCGGTAAGCAAATTAAAAAAAAAACGCAATATGTTGGCTACACGAGAACGGAGACGTCGAGTAACCAAAACAAATACGTTAAACAAATTCGTACACGTTATTTATCAATTTAACATTAGAATTAAAGGATATACAACGAGAAACAACGTTTGACAACCTTTAAACAGTTTTAATAACTATCTCAAAAATTGTCGCTCTGATGTAAACAACTGATGAGTTATCTACTTAAATTTGTTGAACAAAACGACTTACGTATTTTAGGCATGCTAACCTTTAGCCCGGTAAGCAAATTAAAAAAAAAACGCAATATGTAGGCTACACGAGAACGGAGACGTCGAGTAACCAAAACAAATGCGTTAAACAAATTCGTACACGTTATTTATCAATTTAACATTAGAATTAAAGGATATACAACGAGAAACAACGTTTGACAACCTTTAAACAGTTTTGATAACTATCTCAAAAATTGTCGTTCTGATGCAAACAACTGATGAGTTATCTACTTAAATTTGTTGAACAAAACGACTTACGTATTTTAAGCATGCTAGCCTTTAGCCCGGTAAGCAAATTAAAAAAAAAAACGCAATATGTAGGCTACACGAGAACGGAGACGTCGAGAAACCAAAACAAATGCGTTAAACAAATTCGTACACGTTATTTATCAATTTAACTCTAGAATTAAAAGATGTACAACGAGAAACAACGTTTGACAACCTTTAAACAGTTTTAATAACTATCTCAAAAATTGTCGCTCTGTTGCAAACAACTGATGAGTTATCTACTTAAATTTGTTGAACAAAACGACTTACGTATTTTAAGCATGCTAACCTTTAGCCCGGTAAGCAAATTAAAAAAAAAACGCAATATGTAGGCTACACGAGAACGGAGACGTCGAGTAACCAAAACAAATGCGTTAAACAAATTCGTACACGTTATTTATCAATTTAACTCTAGAATTAAATGATATACAACGAGAAACAACGTTTGACAACCTTTAAACAGTTTTAATAACTATCTCAAAAATTGTCGCTCTGATACAAACAACTGATGAGTTATCTACTTAAATTTGTTGAACAAAACGACTTACGTATTTTAAGCGTGCTAACCTTTAGCCCGGTAAGCAAATTAAAAAAAAAAAAAACCAAATATGTAGGCTACACGAGAACGGAGACATCGAGTAACCAAAACAAATGCGTTAAACAAATTCGTACACGTTATTTATCAATTTAACACTAGAATTAAAGGATATACAACGAGAAACAACGTTTGACAACCTTTAAACAGTTTTAATAACTATCTCAAAAATTGTCGCTCTGATGCAAACAACTGATGAGTTATCTACTTAAATTTGTTGAACAAAACGACTTACGTATTTTAAGCATGCTAACCTTTAGCCCGGTAAGCAAATTAAAAAAAAAACGCAATATGTAGGCTACACGAGATCGGAGACGTCGAGTAACCAAAACAAATGCGTTAAACATATTCGTACACGTTATTTATCAATTTAACTCTAGAATTAAAGGATATACAACGGGGAACAACGTTTGACAACCTTTAAACAGTTTTAATAACTATCTCAAAAATTGTCGCTCTGATGTAAACAACTGATGAGTTATCTACTTAAATTTGTTGAACAAAACGACTTACGTATTTTAAGCATGCTAACCTTTAGCCCGGTAAGCAAATTAAAAAAAAAACGCAATATGTAGGCTACACGAGAACGGAGACGTCGAGTAACCAAAACAAATGCGTTAAACATATTCGTACACGTTATTTATCAATTTAACTCTAGAATTAAAGGATGTACAACGAGAAACAACGTTTGACAACCTTTAAACAGTTTTAATAACTATCTCAAAAATTGTCGCTCTGATGCAAACAACTGATGAGTTATCTACTTAAATTTGTTGAACAAAACGACTTACGTATTTTAAGCATGCTAACCTTTAGCCCGGTAAGCAAATTAAAAAAAAAACGCAATATGTAGGCTGCACGAGAACGGAGACGTCGAGTAACCAAAACAAATGCGTTAAACAAATTCGTACACGTTATTTATCAATTTAACTCTAGAATTAAAGGATATACAACGAGAAACATCGTTTGACAACCTTTAAATAGTTTTAATAACTATCTCAAAAATTGTCGCTCTGATGCAAACAACTGATGAGTTATCTACTCAAATTTGTTGAACAAAACGACTTACGTATTTTAAGCATGCTAACCTTTAGCCCGGTAAGCAAATTAAAAAAAAAAAACGCAATATGTAGGCTACACGAGAACGGAGACGTCGAGTAACCAAAACAAATTCGTTAAACAAATTCGTACACGTTATTTATCAATTTAACTCTAGAATTAAAGGATGTACAACGAGAAACAACGTCTGACAACCTTTAAACAGTTTTAATAACTATCTCAAAAATTGTCGCTCTGATGCAAACAACTGATGAGTTATCTACTTAAATTTGTTGAACAAAACGACTTACGTATTTTAAGCATGCTAACCTTTAGCCCGGTAAGCAAATTAAAAAAAAAAAACGCAATATGTAGGCTACACGAGAACGGAGACGTCGAGTAACCAAAACAAATGCGTTAAACAAATTCGTACACGTTATTTATCAATTTAACTCTAGAATTAAAGGATATACAACGAGAAACAACGTTTGACAACCTTTAAACAGTTTTAATAACTATCTCAAAAATTGTCGCTCTGATGCAAACAACTGATGAGTTATCTACTTAAATTTGTTGAACAAAACGACTTACGTATTTTAAGCATGCTAACCTTTAGCCCGGTAAGCAAATTAAAAAAAAACGCAATATGTAGGCTACACGAGAACGGAGACGTCGAGTAACCAAAACAAATGCGTTAAACAAATTCGTACACGTTATTTATCAATTTAACTCTAGAATTAAAGGATGTACAACGAGAAACAACGTTTGACAACCTTTAAACAGTTTTAATAACTATCTCAAAAATTGTCGCTCTGATGCAAACAACTGATGAGTTATCTACTTAAATTTGTTGAACAAAACGACTTACGTATTTTAAGCATGCTAACCTTTAGCCCGGTAAGCAAATTAAAAAAAAAACGCAATATGTAGGCTACACGAGAACGGAGACGTCGAGTAACCAAAACAAATGCGTTAAACAAATTCGTACACGTTATTTATCAATTTAACTCTAGAATTAAAGGATATACAACGAGAAACATCGTTTGGCAACCTTTAAACAGTTTTAATAACTATCTCAAAAATTGTCGCTCTGATGCAAACAACTGATGAGTTATCTACTTAAATTTGTTGAACAAAACGACTTACGTATTTTAAGCATGCTAACCTTTAGCCCGGTAAGCAAATTAAAAAAAAAAACGCAATATGTAGGCTACACGAGAACGGAGACGTCGAGTAACCAAAACAAATGCGTTAAACAAATTCGTACACGTTATTTATCAATTTAACTCTAGAATTAAAGGATATACAACGAGAAACATCGTTTGACAACCTTTAAACAGTTTTAATAACTATCTCAAAAATTGTCGCTCTGATGCAAACAACTGATGAGTTATCTACTTAAATTTGTTGAACAAAACGACTTACGTATTTTAAGCATGCTAACCTTTAGCCCGGTAAGCAAATTAAAATAAAAAACGCAATATGTAGGCTACACGAGAACGGAGACGTCGAGTAACCAAAACAAATGCGTTAAACAAATTCGTACACGTTATTTATCAATTTAACTCTAGAATTAAAGGATGTACAACGAGAAACAACGTTTGACAACCTTTAAACAGTTTTAATAACTATCTCAAAAATTGCCGCTCTGATGCAAACAACTGATGAGTTATCTACTTAAATTTGTTGAACAAAACAACTTACGTATTTTAAGCATGCTAACCTTTAGCCCGGTAAGCAAATTAAAAAAAAAAAACGCAATATGTAGGCTACACGAGAACGGAGACGTCGAGTAACCAAAACAAATGCGTTAAACAAATTCGTACACGTTATTTATCAATTTAACTCTAGAATTAAAGGATATACAACGAGAAACATCGTTTGACAACCTTTAAACAGTTTTAATAACTATCTCAAAAATTGTCGGTCTGATGCAAACAACTGATGAGTTATCTACTTAAATTTGTTGAACAAAACGACTTACGTATTTTAAGCATGCCAACCTTTAGCCCGGTAAGAAAATTAAAAAAAAACACAATATGTAGGCTACACGAGAACGGAGACGTCGAGTAACCAAAACAAATGCGTTAAACAAATTCGTACACGTTATTTATCAATTTAACTCTAGAATTAAAGGATATACAACGAGAAACATCGTTTGACAACCTTTAAACAGTTTTAATAACTATCTCAAAAATTGTCGCTCTGATGCAAACAACTGATGATTTATCTACTTAAATTTGTTGAACAAAACGACTTACGTATTTTAAGCATGCTAACCTTTAGCCCGGTAAGCAAATTAAAAAAAAAAAGCAATATGTAGGCTACATCAGAACGGAGACGTCGAGTAACCAAAACAAATGCGTTAAACAAATTCGTACACGTTATTTATCAATTTAACATTAGAATTAAAGGATATACAACGAGAAACAACGTTTGACAACCTTTAAACAGTTTTAATAACTATCTCAAAAATTGTCGCTCTGATGCAAACAACTGATGAGTTATCTACTTAAATTTATTGAACAAAACGACTTACGTATTTTAAGCATGCTAACCTTTAGCCCGATAAGCAAATTAAAAAAAAAAAAAACGCAATATGTAGGCTACACGAGAACGGAGACGTCGAGTAACCAAAACAAATGCGTTAAACAAATTCGTACACGTTATTTATCAATTTAACTCTAGAATTAAAAGATGTACAACGAGAAACAACGTTTGACAACCTTTAAACAGTTTTAATAACTATCTCAAAAATTGTCGCTCTGTTGCAAACAACTGATGAGTTATCTACTTAAATTTGTTGAACAAAACGACTTACGTATTTTAAGCATGCTAACCTTTAGCCCGGTAAGCAAATTAAAAAAAAAAACGCAATATGTAGGCTACACGAGAACGGAGACGTCGAGTAACCAAAACAAATGCGTTAAACAAATTCGTACACGTTATTTATCAATTTAACTCTAGAATTAAATGATATACAACGAGAAACAACGTTTGACAACCTTTAAACAGTTTTAATAACTATCTCAAAAATTGTCGCTCTGATGCAAACAACTGATGAGTTATCTACTTAAATTTGTTGAACAAAACGACTTACGTATTTTAAGCATGCTAACCTTTAGCCCGGTAAGCAAATTAAAAAAAAAAACCAAATATGTAGGCTACACGAGAACGGAGACGTCGAGTAACCAAAACAAATGCGTTAAACAAATTCGTACACGTTATTTATCAATTTAACTCTAGAATTAAAGGATATACAACGAGAAACAACGTTTGACAACCTTTAAACAGTTTTAATAACTATCTCAAAAATTGTCGCTCTGATGCAAACAACTGATGAGTTATCTACTTAAATTTGTTGAACAAAACGACTTACGTATTTTAAGCATGCTAACCTTTAGCCCGGTAAGCAAATTAAAAAAAAACGCAATATGTAGGCTACACGAGATCGGAGACGTCGAGTAACCAAAACAAATGCGTTAAACATATTCGTACACGTTATTTATCAATTTAACTCTAGAATTAAAGGATATACAACGAGAAACAACGTTTGACAACCTTTAAACAGTTTTAATAACTATCTCAAAAATTGTCGCTCTGATGTAAACAACTGATGAGTTATCTACTTAAATTTGTTGAACAAAACGACTTACGTATTTTAAGCATGCTAACCTTTAGCCCGGTAAGCAAATTAAAAAAAAAAACGCAATATGTAGGCTACACGAGAACGGAGACGTCGAGTAACCAAAACAAATGCGTTAAACATATTCGTACACGTTATTTATCAATTTAACACTAGAATTAAAGGATGTACAACGAGAAACAACGTTTGACAACCTTTAAACAGTTTTAATAACTATCTCAAAAATTGTCGCTCTGATGCAAACAACTGATGAGTTATCTACGTAAATTTGTTGAACAAAACGACTTACATATTTTAAGCATGCTAACCTTTAGCCCGGTAAGCAAATTAAAAAAAAAAACGCAATATGTAGGCTGCACGAGAACGGAGACGTCGAGTAACCAAAACAAATGCGTTAAACAAATTCGTACACGTTATTTATCAATTTAACTCTAGAATTAAAGGATATACAACGAGAAACATCGTTTGACAACCTTTAAATAGTTTTAATAACTATCTCAAAAATTGTCGCTCTGATGCAAACAACTGATGAGTTATCTACTCAAATTTGTTGAACAAAACGACTTACGTATTTTAAGCATGCTAACCCTTAGCCCGGTAAGCAAATTAAAAAAAAAAAACGCAATATGTAGGCTACACGAGAACGGAGACGTCGAGTAACCAAAACAAATGCGTTAAACAAATTCGTACACGTTATTTATCAATTTAACTCTAGAATTAAAGGATGTACAACGAGAAACAACGTCTGACAACCTTTAAACAGTTTTAATAACTATCTCAAAAATTGTCGCTCTGATGCAAACAACTGATGAGTTATCTACTTAAATTTGTTGAACAAAACGACTTACGTATTTTAAGCATGCTAACCTTTAGCCCGGTAAGCAAATTAAAAAAAAAACGCAATATGTAGGCTACACGAGAACGGAGACGTCGAGTAACCAAAACATATGCGTTAAACAAATTCGTACACGTTATTTATCAATTTAACTCTAGAATTATAGGATATACAACGAGAAACAACGTTTGACAACCTTTAAACAGTTTTAATAACTATCTCAAAAATTGTCGCTCTGATGCAAACAACTGATGAGTTATCTACTTAAATTTGTTGAACAAAACGACTTACGTATTTTAAGCATGCTAACCTTTAGCCCGGTAAGCAAATTTAAAAAAAACGCAATATGTAGGCTACACGAGAACGGAGACGTCGAGTAACCAAAACAAATGCGTTAAACAAATTCGTACACGTTATTTATCAATTTAACTCTAGAATTAAAGGATGTACAACGAGAAACAACGTTTGACAACCTTTAAACAGTTTTAATAACTATCTCAAAAATTGTCGCTCTGATGCAAACAACTGATGAGTTATCTACTTAAATTTGTTGAACAAAACGACTTACGTATTTTAAGCATGCTAACCTTTAGCCCGGTAAGCAAATTAAAAAAAAACGCAATATGTAGGCTACACGAGAACGGAGACGTCGAGTAACCAAAACAAATGCGTTAAACAAATTCGTACACGTTATTTATCAATTTAACTCTAGAATTAAAGGATATACAACGAGAAACATCGTTTGACAACCTTTAAACAGTTTTAATAACTATCTCAAAAATTGTCGCTCTGATGCAAACAACTGATGAGTTATCTACTTAAATTTGTTGAACAAAACGACTTACGTATTTTAAGCATGCTAACCTTTAGCCCGGTAAGCAAATTAAAAAAAAAAAAACCCAATATGTAGGCTACACGAGAACGGAGACGTCGAGTAACCAAAACAAATGCGTTAAACAAATTCGTACACGTTATTTATCAATTTAACTCTAGAATTAAAGGATATACAACGAGAAACATCGTTTGACAACCTTTAAACAGTTTTAATAACTATCTCAAAAATTGTCGCTCTGATGCAAACAACTGATGAGTTATCTACTTAAATTTGTTGAACAAAACGACTTACGTATTTTAAGCATGCTAACCTTTAGCCCGGTAAGCAAATTTAAAAAAAAACGCAATATGTAGGCTACACGAGAACGGAGACGTCGAGTAACCAAAACAAATGCGTTAAACAAATTCGTACACGTTATTTATCAATTTAACTCTAGAATTAAAGGATATACAACGAGAAACATCGTTTGACAACCTTTAAACAGTTTTAATAACTATCTCAAAAATTGTCGCTCTGATGCAAACAACTGATGAGTTATCTACTTAAATTTGTTGAACAAAACGACTTACGTATTTTAAGCATGCTAACCTTTAGCCCGGTAAGCAAATTTAAAAAAAAAACGCAATATGTAGGCTACACGAGAACGGAGACGTCGAGTAACCAAAACAAATGCGTTAAACAAATTCGTACACGTTATTTATCAATTTAACTCTAGAATTAAAGGATATACAACGAGAAACATCGTTTGACAACCTTTAAACAGTTTTAATAACTATCTCAAAAATTGTCGCTCTGATGCAAACAACTGATGAGTTATCTACTTAAATTTGTTGAACAAAACGACTTACGTATTTTAAGCATGCTAACCTTTAGCCCGGTAAGCAAATTAAAAAAAAAACGCAATATGTAGGCTACACGAGAACGGAGACGTCGAGTAACCAAAACAAATGCGTTAAACAAATTCGTACACGTTATTTATCAATTTAACTCTAGAATTAAAGGATATACAACGAGAAACAACGTTTGACAACCTTTAAACAGTTTTAATAACTATCTCAAAAATTGTCGCTCTGATGTAAACAACTGATGAGTTATCTACTTAAATTTGTTGAACAAAACGACTTACGTATTTTAAGCATGCTAACCTTTAGCCCGGTAAGCAAATTAAAAAAAAAACGCAATATGTAGGCTACACGAGAACGGAGACGTCGAGTAACCAAAACAAATGCGTTAAACAAATTCGTACACGTTATTTATCAATTTAACTCTAGAATTAAAGGATATACAACGAGAAACATCGTTTGACAACCTTTAAACAGTTTTAATAACTATCTCAAAAATTGTCGCTCTGATGCAAACAACTGATGAGTTATCTACTTAAATTTGTTGAACAAAACGACTTACGTATTTTAAGCATGCTAACCTTTAGCCCGGTAAGCAAATTAAAAAAAAAAAAAACCCAATATGTAGGCTACACGAGAACGGAGACGTCGAGTAACCAAAACAAATGCGTTAAACAAATTCGTACACGTTATTTATCAATTTAACTCTAGAATTAAAGGATATACAACGAGAAACATCGTTTGACAACCTTTAAACAGTTTTAATAACTATCTCAAAAATTGTCGCTCTGATGCAAACAACTGATGAGTTATCTACTTAAATTTGTTGAACAAAACGACTTACGTATTTTAAGCATGCTAACCTTTAGCCTGGTAACCAAATTAAAAAAAAAACGCAATATGTAGGCTACACGAGAACGGAGACGTCGAGTAACCAAAACAAATGCGTTAAACAAATTCGTACACGTTATTTATCAATTTAACTCTAGAATTAAAGGATGTACAACGAGAAACAACGTTTGACAACCTTTAAACAGTTTTAATAACTATCTCAAAAATTCTCGCTCTGATGCAAACAACTGATGAGTTATCTACTTAAATTTGTTGAACAAAACGACTTACGTGTTTTAAGCATGCTAACCTTTAGCCCGGTAAGCAAATTAAAAAAAAAAAACGCAATATGTAGGCTACACGAGAACGGAGACGTCGAGTAACCAAAACAAATGCGTTAAACAAATTCGTACACGTTATTTATCAATTTAACTCTAGAATTAAAGGATATACAACGAGAAACATCGTTTGACAACCTTTAAACAGTTTTAATAACTATCTCAAAAATTGTCGCTCTGATGCAAACAACTGATGAGTTATCTACTTAAATTTGTTGAACAAAACGACTTACGTATTTTAAGCATGCTAACCTTTAGCCCGGTAAGCAAATTAAAAAAAAAACGCAATATGTAGGCTACACGAGAACGGAGACGTCGAGTAACCAAAACAAATGCGTTAAACAAATTCGTACACGTTATTTATCAATTTAACTCTAGAATTAAAGGATGTACAACGAGAAACAACGTTTGACAACCTTTAAACAGTTTTAATAACTATCTCAAAAATTGCCGCTCTGATGCAAACAACTGATGAGTTATCTACTTAAATTTGTTGAACAAAACGACTTACGTATTTTAAGCATGCTAACCTTTAGCCCGGTAAGCAAATTAAAAAAAAAAACGCAATATGTAGGCTACACGAGAACGGAGACGTCGAGTAACCAAAACAAATGCGTTAAACAAATTCGTACACGTTATTTATCAATTTAACTCTAGAATTAAAGGATATACAACGAGAAACATCGTTTGACAACCTTTAAACAGTTTTAATAACTATCTCAAAAATTGTCGCTCTGATGCAAACAACTGATGAGTTATCTACTTAAATTTGTTGAACAAAACGACTTACGTATTTTAAGCATGCTAACCTTTAGCCCGGTAAGCAAATTAAAAAAAAACGCAATATGTAGGCTACACGAGAACGGAGACGTCGAGTAACCAAAACAAATGCGTTAAACAAATTCGTACACGTTATTTATCAATTTAACTCTAGAATTAAAGGATGTACAACGAGAAACAACGTTTGACAACCTTTAAACAGTTTTAATAACTATCTCAAAAATTGCCGCTCTGATGCAAACAACTGATGAGTTATCTACTTAAATTTGTTGAACAAAACGACTTACGTATTCTAAGCGAGCTAACCTTTAGCCCGGTAAGCAAATTAAAAAAAAAGAAGCAATATGTAGGCTACACGAGAACGGAGACGTCGAGTAACCAAAACAAATGCGTTAAACAAATTCGTACACGTTATTTATCAATTTAACATTAGAATTAAAGGATATACAACGAGAAACAACGTTTGACAACCTTTAAACAGTTTTAATAACTATCTCAAAAATTGTCGCTCTGATGCAAACAACTGATGAGTTATCTACTTAAATTTGTTGAACAAAACGACTTACGTATTTTAAGCATGCTAACCTTTAGCCCGGTAAGCAAATTAAAAAAAAAAACGCAATATGTAGGCTACACGAGAACGGAGACGTCGAGTAACCAAAACAAATGCGTTAAACAAATTCGTACACGTTATTTATCAATTTAACTCTAGAATTAAAAGATGTACAACGAGAAACAACGTTTGACAACCTTTAAACAGTTTTAATAACTATCTCAAAAATTGTCGCTCTGTTGCAAACAACTGAAGAGTTATCTACTTAAATTTGTTGAACAAAACGACTTACGTATTTTAAGCATGCTAACCTTTAGCCCGGTAAGCAAATTAAAAAAAAAAACGCAATATGTAGGCTACACGAGAACGGAGACGTCGAGTAACCAAAACAAATGCGTTAAACAAATTCGTACACGTTATTTATCAATTTAACTCTAGAATTAAATGATATACAACGAGAAACAACGTTTGACAACCTTTAAACAGTTTTAATAACTATCTCAAAAATTGTCGCTCTGATGCAAACAACTGATGAGTTATCTACTTAAATTTGTTGAACAAAACGACTTACGTATTTTAAGCATGCTAACCTTTAGCCCGGTAAGCAAATTAAAAAAAAAAACCAAATATGTAGGCTACACGAGAACGGAGACGTCGAGTAACCAAAACAAATGCGTTAAACAAATTCGTACACGTTATTTATCAATTTAACTCTAGAATTAAAGGATATACAACGAGAAACAACGTTTGACAACCTTTAAACAGTTTTAATAACTATCTCAAAAATTGTCGCTCTGATGCAAACAACTGATGAGTTATCTACTTAAATTTGTTGAACAAAACGACTTACGTATTTTAAGCATGCTAACCTTTAGCCCGGTAAGCAAATTAAAAAAAAAAACGCAATATGTAGGCTACACGAGAACGGAGACGTCGAGTAACCAAAACAAATGCGTTAAACAAATTCGTACACGTTATTTATCAATTTAACTCTAGAATTAAAGGATGTACAACGAGAAACAACGTTTGACAACCTTTAAACAGTTTTAATAACTATCTCAAAAATTGTCGCTCTGATGTAAACAACTGATGAGTTATCTACTTAAATTTGTTGAACAAAACGACTTACGTATTTTAAGCATGCTAACCTTTAGCCCGGTAAGCAAATTAAAAAAAAAACGCAATATTTAGGCTACACGAGAACGGAGACGTCGAGTAACCAAAACAAATGCGTTAAACAAATTCGTACACGTTATTTATCAATTTAACTCTAGAATTAAAGGATATACAACGAGAAACAACGTTTGACAACCTTTAAACAGTTTTAATAACTATCTCAAAAATTGTCGCTCTGATGTAAACAACTGATGAGTTATCTACTTAAATTTGTTGAACAAAACGACTTACGTATTTTAAGCATGCTAACCTTTAGCCCGGTAAGCAAATTAAAAAAAAAAACGCAATATGTAGGCTACACGAGAACGGAGACGTCGAGTAACCAAAACAAATTCGTACACGTTATTTATCAATTTAACTCTAGAATTAAAGGATATACAACGAGAAACATCGTTTGACAACCTTTAAACAGTTTTAATAACTATCTCAAAAATTGTCGCTCTGATGCAAACAACTGATGAGTTATCTACTTAAATTTGTTGAACAAAACGACTTACGTATTTTAAGCATGCTAACCTTTAGCCCGGTAAGCAAATTAAAAAAAAAAAAACCCAATATGTAGGCTACACGAGAACGGAGACGTCGAGTAACCAAAACAAATGCGTTAAACAAATTCGTACACGTTATTTATCAATTTAACTCTAGAATTAAAGGATATACAACGAGAAACATCGTTTGACAACCTTTAAACAGTTTTAATAACTATCTCAAAAATTGTCGCTCTGATGCAAACAACTGATGAGTTATCTACTTAAATTTGTTGAACAAAACGACTTACGTATTTTAAGCATGCTAACCTTTAGCCTGGTAACCAAATTAAAAAAAAAACGCAATATGTAGGCTACACGAGAACGGAGACGTCGAGTAACCAAAACAAATGCGTTAAACAAATTCGTACACGTTATTTATCAATTTAACTCTAGAATTAAAGGATGTACAACGAGAAACAACGTTTGACAACCTTTAAACAGTTTTAATAACTATCTCAAAAATTGTCGCTCTGATGCAAACAACTGATGAGTTATCTACTTAAATTTGTTGAACAAAACGACTTACGTGTTTTAAGCATGCTAACCTTTAGCCCGGTAAGCAAATTAAAAAAAAAAAAACGCAATATGTAGGCTGCACGAGAACGGAGACGTCGAGTAACCAAAACAAATGCGTTAAACAAATTCGTACACGTTATTTATCAATTTAACTCTAGAATTAAAGGATATACAACGAGAAACATCGTTTGACAACCTTTAAATAGTTTTAATAACTATCTCAAAAATTGTCGCTCTGGTGCAAACAACTGATGAGTTATCTACTTAAATTTGTTGAACAAAACGACTTACGTATTTTAAGCATGCTAACCCTTAGCCCGGTAAGCAAATTAAAAAAAAAAAACGCAATATGTAGGCTACACGAGAACGGAGACGTCGAGTAACCAAAACAAATGCGTTAAACAAATTCGTACACGTTATTTATCAATTTAACTCTAGAATTAAAGGATGTACAACGAGAAACAACGTCTGACAACCTTTAAACAGTTTTAATAACTATCTCAAAAATTGTCGCTCTGATGCAAACAACTGATGAGTTATCTACTTAAATTTGTTGAACAAAACGACTTACGTATTTTAAGCATGCTAACCTTTAGCCCGGTAAGCAAATTAAAAAAAAAAACGCAATATGTAGGCTACACGAGAACGGAGACGTCGAGTAACCAAAACAAATGCGTTAAACAAATTCGTACACGTTATTTATCAATTTAACTCTAGAATTAAAGGATATACAACGAGAAACATCGTTTGACAACCTTTAAACAGTTTTAATATGTATCTCAAATATTGTCGCTCTGATGCAAACAACTGATGAGTTATCTACTTAAATTTGTTGAACAAAACGACTTACGTATTTTAAGCATGCTAACCTTTAGCCCGGTAAGCAAATTAAAAAAAAACGCAATATGTAGGCTACACGAGAACGGAGACGTCGAGTAACCAAAACAAATGCGTTAAACAAATTCGTACACGTTATTTATCAATTTAACTCTAGAATTAAAGGATATACAACGAGAAACATCGTTTGACAACCTTTAAACAGTTTTAATAACTATCTCAAAAATTGTCGCTCTGATGCAAAGAACTGATGATTTATCTACTTAAATTTGTTGAACAAAACGACTTACGTATTCTAAGCGAGCTAACCTTTAGCCCGGTAAGCAAATTAAAAAAAAAGAAGCAATATGTAGGCTACACGAGAACGGAGACGTCGAGTAACCAAAACAAATGCGTTAAACAAATTCGTACACGTTATTTATCAATTTAACATTAGAATTAAAGGATATACAACGAGAAACAACGTTTGACAACCTTTAAACAGTTTTAATAACTATCTCAAAAATTGTCGCTCTGATGCAAACAACTGATGAGTTATCTACTTAAATTTGTTGAACAAAACGACTTACGTATTTTAAGCATGCTAACCTTTAGCCCGGTAAGCAAATTAAAAAAAAAAACGCAATATGTAGGCTACACGAGAACGGAGACGTCGAGTAACCAAAACAAATGCGTTAAACAAATTCGTACACGTTATTTATCAATTTAACTCTAGAATTAAAAGATGTACAACGAGAAACAACGTTTGACAACCTTTAAACAGTTTTAATAACTATCTAAAAAATTGTCGCTCTGTTGCAAACAACTGAAGAGTTATCTACTTAAATTTGTTGAACAAAACGACTTACGTATTTTAAGCATGCTAACCTTTAGCCCGGTAAGCAAATTAAAAAAAAAACGCAATATGTAGGCTACACGAGAACGGAGACGTCGAGTAACCAAAACAAATGCGTTAAACAAATTCGTACACGTTATTTATCAATTTAACTCTAGAATTAAATGATATACAACGAGAAACAACGTTTGACAACCTTTAAACAGTTTTAATAACTATCTCAAAAATTGTCGCTCTGATGCAAACAACTGATGAGTTATCTACTTAAATTTGTTGAACAAAACGACTTACGTATTTTAAGCATGCTAACCTTTAGCCCGGTAAGCAAATTAAAAAAAAAAACCAAATATGTAGGCTACACGAGAACGGAGACGTCGAGTAACCAAAACAAATGCGTTAAACAAATTCGTACACGTTATTTATCAATTTAACTCTAGAATTAAAGGATATACAACGAGAAACAACGTTTGACAACCTTTAAACAGTTTTAATAACTATCTCAAAAATTGTCGCTCTGATGCAAACAACTGATGAGTTATCTACTTAAATTTGTTGAACAAAACGACTTACGTATTTTAAGCATGCTAACCTTTAGCCCGGTAAGCAAATTAAAAAAAAAACGCAATATGTAGGCTACACGAGATCGGAGACGTCGAGTAACCAAAACAAATGCGTTAAACATATTCGTACACGTTATTTATCAATTTAACTCTAGAATTAAAGGATATACAACGAGAAACAACGTTTGACAACCTTTAAACAGTTTTAATAACTATCTCAAAAATTGTCGCTCTGATGTAAACAACTGATGAGTTACCTACTTAAATTTGTTGAACAAAACGACTTACGTATTTTAAGCATGCTAACCTTTAGCCCGGTAAGCAAATTAAAAAAAAAACGCAATATGTAGGCTACACGAGAACGGAGACGTCGAGTAACCAAAACAAATGCGTTAAACATATTCGTACACGTTATTTATCAATTTAACTCTAGAATTAAAGGATGTACAACGAGAAACAACGTTTGACAACCTTTAAACAGTTTTAATAACTATCTCAAAAATTGTCGCTCTGGTGCAAACAACTGATGAGTTATCTACTCAAATTTGTTGAACAAAACGACTTACGTATTTTAAGAATGCTAACCTTTAGCCCGGTAAGCAAATTAAAAAAAAAAAACGCAATATGTAGGCTGCACGAGAACGGAGACGTCGAGTAACCAAAACAAATGCGTTAAACAAATTCGTACACGTTATTTATCAATTTAACTCTAGAATTAAAGGATGTACAACGAGAAACAACGTCTGACAACCTTTAAACAGTTTTAATAACTATGTCAAAAATTGTCGCTCTGGTGCAAACAACTGATGAGTTATCTACTCAAATTTGTTGAACAAAACGACTTACGTATTTTAAGCATGCTAAAATACAACTGATGAGTTATCTACTCAAATTTGTTGAACAAAACGACTTACGTATTTTAAGCATGCTAACCTTTAGCCCGGTAAGCAAATTAAAAAAAAAAAAACGCAATATGTAGGCTGCACGAGAACGGAGACGTCGAGTAACCAAAACAAATGCGTTAAACAAATTCGTACACGTTATTTATCAATTTAACTCTAGAATTAAAGGATATACAACGAGAAACATCGTTTGACAACCTTTAAATAGTTTTAATAACTATCTCAAAAATTGTCGCTCTGGTGCAAACAACTGATGAGTTATCTACTTAAATTTGTTGAACAAAACGACTTACGTATTTTAAGCATGCTAACCCTTAGCCCGGTAAGCAAATTAAAAAAAAAAACGCAATATGTAGGCTACACGAGAACGGAGACGTCGAGTAACCAAAACAAATGCGTTAAACAAATTCGTACACGTTATTTATCAATTTAACTCTAGAATTAAAGGATGTACAACGAGAAACAACGTCTGACAACCTTTAAACAGTTTTAATAACTATCTCAAAAATTGTCGCTCTGATGCAAACAACTGATGAGTTATCTACTTAAATTTGTTGAACAAAACGACTTACGTATTTTAAGCATGCTAACCTTTAGCCCGGAAAGCAAATTAAAAAAAAAACGCAATATGTAGGCTACACGAGAACGGAGACGTCGAGTAACCAAAACAAATGCGTTAAACAAATTCGTACACGTTATTTATCAATTTAACTCTAGAATTAAAGGATATACAACGAGAAACAACGTTTGACAACCTTTAAACAGTTTTAATAACTATCTCAAAAATTGTCGCTCTGATGCAAACAACTGATGAGTTATCTACTTAAATTTGTTGAACAAAACGACTTACGTATTTTAAGAATGCTAACCTTTAGCCCGGTAAGCAAATTAAAAAAAAAAACGCAATATGTAGGCTACACGAGAACGGAGACGTCGAGTAACCAAAACAAATGCGTTAAACAAATTCGTACACGTTATTTATCAATTTAACTCTAGAATTAAAGGATGTACAACGAGAAACAACGTTTGACAACCTTTAAACAGTTTTAATAACTATCTCAAAAATTGTCGCTCTGATGCAAACAACTGATGAGTTATCTACTTAAATTTGTTGAACAAAACGACTTACGTATTTTAAGCATGCTAACCTTTAGCCCGGTAAGCAAATTAAAAAAAAAACGCAATATGTAGGCTACACGAGAACGGAGACGTCGAGTAACCAAAACAAATGCGTTAAACAAATTCGTACACGTTATTTATCAATTGAACTCTAGAATTAAAGGATATACAACGAGAAACATCGTTTGACAACCTTTAAACAGTTTTAATAACTATCTCAAAAATTGTCGCTCTGATGCAAACAACTGATGAGTTATCTACTTAAATTTGTTGAACAAAACGACTTACGTATTTTAAGCATGCTAACCTTTAGCCCGGTAAGCAAATTAAAAAAAAAAAACCCAATATGTAGGCTACACGAGAACGGAGACGTCGAGTAACCAAAACAAATGCGTTAAACAAATTCGTACACGTTATTTATCAATTTAACTCTAGAATTAAAGGATATACAACGAGAAACATCGTTTGACAACCTTTAAACAGTTTTAATAACTATCTCAAAAATTGTCGCTCTGATGCAAACAACTGATGAGTTATCTACTTAAATTTGTTGAACAAAACGACTTACGTATTTTAAGCATGCTAACCTTTAGCCCGGTAAGCAAATTAAAAAAAAAACGCAATATGTAGGCTACACGAGAACGGAGATGTCGAGTAACCAAAACAAATGCGTTAAACAAATTCGTACACGTTATTTATCAATTTAACTCTAGAATTAAAGGATGTACAACGAGAAACAACGTTTGACAACCTTTAAACAGTTTTAATAACTATCTCAAAAATTGTCGCTCTGATGCAAAGAACTGATGAGTTATCTACTTAAATTTGTTGAACAAAACGACTTACGTATTTTAAGCATGCTAACCTGTAGCCCGGTAAGCAAATTAAAAAAAAAAACGCAATATGTAGGCTACACGAGAACGGAGACGTCGAGTAACCAAAACAAATGCGTTAAACAAATTCGTACACGTTATTTATCAATTTAACTCTAGAATTAAAGGATATACAACGAGAAACATCGTTTGACAACCTTTAAACAGTTTTAATAACTATCTCAAAAATTGTCGCTCTGATGCAAACAACTGATGATTTATCTACTTAAATTTGTTGAACAAAACGACTTACGTATTTTAAGCATGCTAACCTTTAGCCCGGTAAGCAAATTAAAAAAAAAAAGCAATATGTAGGCTACACGAGAACGGAGACGTCGAGTAACCAAAACAAATGCGTTAAACAAATTCGTACACGTTATTTATCAATTTAACATTAGAATTAAAGGATATACAACGAGAAACAACGTTTGACAACCTTTAAACAGTTTTAATAACTATCTCAAAAATTGTCGCTCTGATGCAAACAACTGATGAGTTATCTACTTAAATTTGTTGAACAAAACGACTTACGTATTTTAAGCATGCTAACCTTTAGCCCGGTAAGCAAATTAAAAAAAAAAACGCAATATGTAGGCTACACGAGAACGGAGACGTCGAGTAACCAAAACAAATTCGTACACGTTATTTATCAATTTAACATTAGAATTAAAGGATATACAACGAGAAACATCGCTTGACAACCTTTAAACAGTTTTAATAACTATCTCAAAAATTGTCGCTCTGATGCAAACAACTGATGAGTTATCTACTCAAATTTGTTGAACAAAACGACTTACGTATTTTAAGCATGCTAACCTTTAGCCCGGTAAGCAAATTAAAAAAAAAACGCAATATGTAGGCTACACGAGAACGGAGACATCGAGTAACCAAAACAAATGCGTTAAACAAACTCGTACACGTTATTTATCAATTTAACTCTAGATTTAAAGGATATACAACGAGAAACAACGTTTGAAAACCTTTAAATAGTTTTAATAACTATCTCAAAAATTGTCGCTCTGATGCAAACAACTGCTGAGTTATCTACTCAAATTTGTTGAACAAAACGAGTTACGTATTTTAAGCATGCTAACCTTTAGCCCGGTAAGCAAAGTAAAAAAAAAAACGCAATATGTAGGCTACACGAGAACGGAGACGTCGAGTAACCAAAACAAATGCGTTAAACAAATTCGTACACGTTATTTATCAATTTAACTCTAGAATTAAAGGATATACAACGAGAAACAACGTTTGACAACCTTTAAACAGTTTTAATAACTATCTCAAAAATTGTCGCTCTGATGCAAACAACTGATGAGTTATCTACTCAAATTTGTTGCACAAAACGACTTACGTATTTTAAGCATGCTAACCTTTAGCCCGGTAAGCAAATTAAAAAAAAAAAACGCAATATGTAGGCTACACGAGAACGGAGACGTCGAGTAACCAAAACAAATGCGTTAAACAAATTCGTACACGTTATTTATCAATTTAACATTAGAATTAAAGGATATACAACGAGAAACAACGTTTGACAACCTTTAAACAGTTTTAATAACTATCTCAAAAATTTTCGCTCTGATGCAAACAACTGATGAGTTATCTACTTAAATTTGTTGAACAAAACGCCTTACGTATGTTGAGCATGCTAACCTTTAGCCCGGTAAGCAAATTAAAAAAAAACGAAATATGTAGGCTACACGAGAACGGAGACGTCGAGTAACCAAAACAAATGCGTTAAACAAATTCGTACACGTTATTTATCAATTTAACTCTAGAATTAAAGGATATACAACGAGAAACATCGTTTGACAACCTTTAAACAGTTTTAATAACTATCTCAAAAATTGTCGCTCTGATGCAAACAACTGATGAGTTATCTACTTAAATTTGTTGAACAAAACGACTTACGTATTTTAAGCATGCTAACCTTTAGCCCGGTAAGCAAAATAAAAAAAAACGCAATATGTAGGCTACACGAGAACGGAGACTTCGAGTAACCAAAACAAATGCGTTAAACAAATTCGTACACGTTATTTATCAATTTAACTCTAGAATTAAAGGATATACAACGAGAAACAACGTTTGACAACCTTTAAACAGTTTTAATAACCATCTCAAAAATTGTCGCTCTGATGCAAACAACTGATGAGTTATCTACTTAAATTTGTTGAACAAAACGACTTACGTATTTTAAGCATGCTAACCTTTAGCCCGGTAAGCAAATTAAAAAAAAAAAACGCAATATGTAGGCTACACGAGAACGGAGACGTCGAGTAACCAAAACAAATGCGTCAAACAAATTCGTACACGTTATTTATCAATTTAACTCTAGAATTAAAGGATATACAACGAGAAACATCGTTTGACAACCTTTAAACAGTTTTAATAACTATCTCAAAAATTGTCGCTCTGATGCAAACAACTGATGAGTTATCTACTTAAATTTGTTGAACAAAATGACTTACGTATTTTAAGCATGCTAACCTTTAGCCCGGTAAGTAAATTAAAAAAAAAAAGCAATATGTAGGCTACACGAGAACGGAGACGTCGAGTAACCAAAACAAATGCGTTAAACAAATTCGTAAACGTTATTTATCAATTTAACATTAGAATTAAAGGATATACAACGAGAAACAACGTTTGACAACCTTTAAACAGTTTTAATAACTATCTCAAAAATTGTCGCTCTGATGCAAACAACTGATGAGTTATCTACTTAAATTTGTTGAACAAAACGTCTTACGTATTTTAAGCATGCTAACCTTTAGCCCGGTAAGCAAATTTAAAAAAAAAACGCAATATGTAGGCTACACGAGAACGGAGACGTCGAGTAACCAAAACAAATGCGTTAAACAAATTCGTACACGTTATTTATCAATTTAACTCTAGAATTAAAGGATGTACAACGAGAAACAACGTTTGACAACCTTTAAACAGTTTTAATAACTATCTCAAAAATTGTCGCTCTGATGCAAACAACTGATGAGTTATCTACTTAAATTTGTTGAACAAAACGACTTACGTATTTTAAGCATGCTAACCTTTAGCCCGGTAAGCAAATTAAAAAAAAAACGCAATATGTAGGCTACACGAGAACGGAGACGTCGAGTAACCAAAACAAATGCGTTAAACAAATTCGTACACGTTATTTATCAATTTAACTCTAGAATTAAAGGATATACAACGAGAAACATCGTTTGACAACCTTTAAACAGTTTTAATAACTATCTCAAAAATTGTCGCTCTGATGCAAACAACTGATGAGTTATCTACTTAAATTTGTTGAACAAAACGACTTACGTATTTTAAGCATGCTAACCTTTAGCCCGGTAAGCAAATTAAAAAAAAACGCAATATGTAGGCTACACGAGAACGGAGACGTCGAGTAACCAAAACAAATGCGTTAAACAAATTCGTACACGTTATTTATCAATTTAACTCTAGAATTAAAGGATATACAACGAGAAACATCGTTTGACAACCTTTAAACAGTTTTAATAACTATCTCAAAAATTGTCGCTCTGATGCAAACAACTGATGAGTTATCTACTTAAATTTGTTGAACAAAACGACTTACGTATTTTAAGCATGCTAACCTTTAGCCCGGTAAGCAAATTAAAAAAAAAAAGCAATATGTAGGCTACACGAGAACGGAGACGTCGAGTAACCAAAACAAATGCGTTAAACAAATTCGTACACGTTATTTATCAATTTAACATTAGAATTAAAGGATATACAACGAGAAACAACGTTTGACAACCTTTAAACAGTTTTAATAACTATCTCAAAAATTGTCGCTCTGATGCAAACAACTGATGAGTTATCTACTTAAATTTGTTGAACAAAACGACTTACGTATTTTAAGCATGCTAACCTTTAGCCCGGTAAGCAAATTAAAAAAAAACGCAATATGTAGGCTACACGAGAACGGAGACGTCGAGTAACCAAAACAAATGCGTTAAACAAATTCGTACACGTTATTTATCAATTTAACATTAGAATTAAAGGATATACAACGAGAAACAACGTTTGACAACCTTTAAACAGTTTTAATAACTATCTCAAAAATTGTCGCTCTGATGCAAACAACTGATGATTTATCTACTTAAATTTGTTGAACAAAACGACTTACGTATTTTAAGCATGCTAACCTTTAGCCCGGTAAGCAAATTAAAAAAAAAAACGCAATATGTAGGCTACACGAGAACGGAGACGTCGAGTAACCAAAACAAATGCGTTAAACAAATTCGTACACGTTATTTATCAATTTAACATTAGAATTAAAGGATATACAACGAGAAACATCGCTTGACAACCTTTAAACAGTTTTAATAACTATCTCAAAAATTGTCGCTCTGATGCAAACAACTGATGAGTTATCTACTCAAATTTGTTGAACAAAACGACTTACGTATTTTAAGCATGCTAACCTTTAGCCCGGTAAGCAAATTAAAAAAAAAACGCAATATGTAGGCTACACGAGAACGGAGACATCGAGTAACCAAAACAAATGCGTTAAACAAATTCGTACACGTTATTTATCAATTTAACTCTAGAATTAAAGGATATACAACGAGAAACAACGTTTGAAAACCTTTAAATAGTTTTAATAACTATCTCAAAAATTGTCGCTCTGATGCAAACAACTGCTGAGTTATCTACTCAAATTTGTTGAACAAAACGAGTTACGTATTTTAAGCATGCTAACCTTTAGCCCGGTAAGCAAAGTAAAAAAAAAACGCAATATGTAGGCTACACGAGAACGGAGACGTCGAGTAACCAAAACAAATGCGTTAAACAAATTCGTACACGTTATTTATCAATTTAACTCTAGAATTAAAGGATATACAACGAGAAACAACGTTTGACAACCTTTAAACAGTTTTAATAACTATCTCAAAAATTGTCGCTCTGATGCAAACAACTGATGAGTTATCTACTCAAATTTGTTGAACAAAACGACTTACGTATTTTAAGCATGCTAACCTTTAGCCCGGTAAGCAAATTAAAAAAAAACAAGTAAGGAAGGCTAAGTTCGGGTGTAACCGAACATTACATACTCAGTTGAGAGCTATGGAGACAAAATAAGGAAAATCACCATGTAGGAAAATGAACCTAGGGTAACCTTGGAATGTGGTTGTATGACATGTGTATCAAATGGAAGGTATTAAAGAGTATTTTAAGAGAGAGTAGGCCATAGTTCTATGGATGGACGCCATTTAGGAATATCGCCATAAAGGTGGACCAGGGCTGACTCTAGAATTTGTTTGTACGATATGGGTATCAAATTAAAGGTGTTACTGAGCATTTTAAGAGGGAGTGGGCCTTAGGTCTATCGGTGGACGCCCTTTCGAGATATCGCCATTAAGGTGGACCAGGGGTGACTCTAGAATGTGTTTGTTGGATATGGGTATCAAATGAAAGGTGGTAATGAGTATTTTAAAAGGGAATGGGCTTTAGTTCTATAGGTGAACGCCTTTTCGAGAAATCGCCATAAAGGTGGACCAGGGGTGACTCTAGAATATGTTTGTACGATATGGGTATCAAAGGAAAGCTGTTAATGAGTATTTTGAAAAGGAGTGATCCTTAGTCCATAGGTGGCCGCCGTTTCGAGATATCGCCATAAAGGTGGACCAGGGGTGTCTCTAGAATGTGTTTGTACGATATGGGAATCAAATGAAAGGTGTTACTGAGCATTTTAAGAGGGAGTGGGCATTAGGTCTATAGGTGGACGCCTTTTCGAGATATTGCCATTAGGGTGGGCCAGGGGTGATTGTACGATATGGGTATAAAACGAAAAGTGTTACTGAGCATTTTAAGAGGGAGTGGGCAATAGGTCTATAGGTGGACGCCTTTTCGAAATGTCGCCATTAGGGTGGGCCAGGGGTGACTCTAGAATGTGTTTGTATGATATGGGTATCAAATGAAAGATGGTAATGAGTATCTTAAAAGGGAGTAATCCTTAGTTCTATAGGTGGACGCCTTTTCGATATATCGCCATAAAGGTGGACCAAGGGTGACTCTAGAATGTTTGTACGATATGGGTATCAAACGAAAGGTGTTACTGAGCATTTTAAGAGGGAGTGGGCATTAGGTCTATAAGTGGACGCCTTTTCGAGATATCGTCATTAGGGTGGGCCAGGGGTGACTCTAGAATGTGTTTGTACGATATGGGTATCAAACGAAAGGTGTTACTGAGCATTTTAAGAGGGAGTGGGCATTAGGTCTATAGGTGGACGTCTTTTCGAGATATCGCCATTAGTGTGGGCCAGGGGTGACTCTATAATGTTTGTGCGATATGGGTATCAAACGAAAGGTGTTACTGAGCATTTTAAGAGGGAGTGGGCATTAGGTCTATAGGTGGACGCCTTTTCGAGATATCGCCATTAGGGTGGGCCAGGGGTGATTCTAGAATGTGTTTGTACGATATGGGTATCAAATGAAAGGTGGTAATGAGTATTTTAAAAGGGAGTAATCCTTAGTTCTATATGTGGACGCCTTTTCGAGATATCGCCATAAAGGTGGACCAAGGGTGACTCTAGAATGTTTGTACGATATGGGTATCAAACGAAAGGTGTTACTGAGCATTTTAAGAGGGAGTGGGCATTAGGTCTATAGGTGGACGCCTTTTCGAGATATCGCCATAAAGGTGGACCAAGGGTGACTCTAGAATGTTTGTACGATATGGGTATCAAACGAAAGGTGTGACTGAGCATTTTAAGAGGGAGTGGGCATTAGGTCTATAGGTGGACGCCTTTTCGAGATATCGCCATTAGGGTGGGCCAGGGGGACTCTAGAATGTTTGTACGATATGGGTATCAAACGAAATGTGTTACTGAGCATTTTAAGAGGGAGTGGGCATTAGGTCTATAGGTGGCCTTTTCGAGACATCGCCAATAGGGTGGGCCAGGGGTGACTCTAGAATGTTTGTACGATATGGGTATCAAACGAAAGGTGTTACTGAGCATTTTAAGAGGGAGTGGACATTAGGTCTATAGGTGGACGCCTTTTCGAGATATCGTCACTAGGGTGGGCCAGAGGTGACTCTAGAATGTTTGTACGATATGGGTATCAAACGAAAGGTGTTACTGAGCATTTTAAGAGGGAGTGGGCATTAGGTCTATAGGTGGACGCCTTTTCGAGATATCGCCATTAGGGTGGGCCAGGGGTGACTCTAGAATGTGTTTGTACGATATGGATATCAAATTAAAGGTATTAATGAGGGTTTTAAAAGCGAGTGGCCCTTAGATGTATATGTGAAGGTGTTCTCGCGATATCGACCAAAATGTGGACCAGGTGATCCAGAAAATCATCTGTCGGGTACTGCTAATTTATTTATATATGCAATACCACTAACAGTATTCCTGCCAAGATTCCAAGGGCTGTTGATTTTGCCTTGTAGAACTTTTTCATTTTCTTCTACTTAATATGGTAGGTGTCACACCCATTTTACAAAATTTTTTCCAAAGTTATATTTTGCGTCAATAAACCAATCCAGTTACCATGTTTCATCCCTTTTTTCGCATTTGGTATAGAAATATGGCATTTTTTTCATTTTTCGTAATTTTCGATATCGATAAAGTGGGCGTGGTTATGGTCGGATTTCGGCTAGTTTTTATACCGAAATAAAGTGAGTTCAGATAAGTAGGTGGGCTAAGTTTAGTAAAGATATATCGGTTTTTGCTCAAGTTATTGTGTTAACAGCCGAGCGGAAGGACAGACGGTGGACTGTGTATAAAAACTGGGCGTGGCTTCCACCGATTTCGGCCATTTTCACAGAGAACAGTTACCGTCATAGAATCTATGTACCTACCAAATTTGAGAAGGATTGGTAAATTTTTGTTCGACTTATGGCATTAAAAGTATTCTAGACAAACTAAATGAAAATGGGCGGAGCCACGCCCATTTTGAAATTTTCTTTTATTTTTGTATTTTGTTGCATCATATCATTACAGGAGTTGAATTTTGACTTAATTTACTTATATACAGTAAAGATATTAAATTTTTTGTTAAAATTTGAATTAAAAAATTTTTTTTTTTAAAACGTGGGCGTGTTCTTCATCCAATTTTGCTAATTTTTATTTAGCACATATATAGTAATAGTAGCAGCGTTCCTGCCAAATTTCATCATGATATCGTCAACGACTGCCAAATTACAGCTTGCAAAACTTTTAAATTACCTTCTTGTAAAAGTGGGCGGTGCCACGCCCATTGTCCAAAATCTTACTAATTTTGTATTCTGCGTCATAACTTCAACCCATCTGCCAAGTTTCATCGCTTTAATTGCCTTTGGCAATGAATTATCGCATTTTTTCGGTTTTTCGAAATTTTCGATATCGAAAAAGTGGGCGTGGTTATAGTCCGATATCGTTCATTTTAAATAGCGATCTGAGATGAGTGCCCGGGAATCTACATACCAAATTTCATCAAGATAGCTCAAAATTTACTCAAGTTATCGTGTTAACGGACGGACGGACGGACGGACGGACGGACGGACGGACATGGCTCAATCAAATTTTTTTTCGATCCTGATTATTTTGATATATGGAAGTCTATAAATATCTCGATTCTTTTATATATGTACAACCAACCGTTATCCAATCAAACTTAATATACTCTGTGAGCTCTGCTCAACTGAGTATAAAAACGCAATATGTAGGCTACACGAGAACGGAGACGTCGAGTAACCAAAACAAATGCGTTAAACAAATTCGTACACGTTATTTATCAATTTAACATTAGAATTAAAGGATATACAACGAGAAACAACGTTTGACAACCTTTAAACAGTTTTAATAACTATCTCAAAAATTTTCGCTCTGATGCAAACAACTGATGAGTTATCTACTTAAATTTGTTGAACAAAACGCCTTACGTATGTTGAGCATGCTAACCTTTAGCCCGGTAAGCAAATTAAAAAAAAACGCAATATGTAGGCTACACGAGAACGGAGACGTCGAGTAACCAAAACAAATGCGTTAAACAAATTCGTACACGTTATTTATCAATTTAACTCTAGAATTAAAGGATATACAACGAGAAACATCGTTTGACAACCTTTAAACAGTTTTAATAACTATCTCAAAAATTGTCGCTCTGATGCAAACAACTGATGAGTTATCTACTTAAATTTGTTGAACAAAACGACTTACGTATTTTAAGCATGCTAACCTTTAGCCCGGTAAGCAAATTAAAAAAAAAAACGCAATATGTAGGCTACACGAGAACGGAGACTTCGAGTAACCAAAACAAATGCGTTAAACAAATTCGTACACGTTATTTATCAATTTAACTCTAGAATTAAAGGATATACAACGAGAAACAACGTTTGACAACCTTTAAACAGTTTTAATAACCATCTCAAAAATTGTCGCTCTGATGCAAACAACTGATGAGTTATCTACTTAAATTTGTTGAACAAAACGACTTACGTATTTTAAGCATGCTAACCTTTAGCCCGGTAAGCAAATTAAAAAAAAAAACGCAATATGTAGGCTACACGAGAACGGAGACGTCGAGTAACCAAAACAAATGCGTTAAACAAATTCGTACACGTTATTTATCAATTTAACATTAGAATTAAAGGATATACAACGAGAAATATCGCTTGACAACCTTTAAACAGTTTTAATAACTATCTCAAAAATTGTCGCTCTGATGCAAACAACTGATGAGTTATCTACTCAAATTTGTTGAACAAAACGACTTACGTATTTTAAGCATGCTAACCTTTAGCCCGGTAAGCAAATTAAAAAAAAAACGCAATATGTAGGCTACACGAGAACGGAGACATCGAGTAACCAAAGGTAAAGGTATTAATGAGGGTTTTAAAAGCGAGTGGCCCTTAGATGTATATGTGAAGGTGTTCTCGCGATATCGACCAAAATGTGGACCAGGTGATCCAGAAAATCATCTGTCGGGTACTGCTAATTTATTTATATATGCAATACCACTAACAGTATTCCTGCCAAGATTCCAAGGGCTGTTGATTTTGCCTTGTAGAACTTTTTCATTTTCTTCTACTTAATATGGTAGGTGTCACACCCATTTTACAAAATTTTTTCCAAAGTTATATTTTGCGTCAATAAACCAATCCAGTTACCATGTGTCATCCCTTTTTTCGCATTTGGTATAGAAATATGGCATTTTTTTCATTTTTCGTAATTTTCGATATCGATAAAGTGGGCGTGGTTATGGTCGGATTTCGGCTAGTTTTTATACCGAGATAAAGTGAGTTCAGATAAGTAGGTGGGCTAAGTTTAGTAAAGATATATCGGTTTTTGCTCAAGTTATTGTGTTAACAGCCGAGCGGAAGGACAGACGGTGGACTGTGTATAAAAACTGGGCGTGGCTTCCACCGATTTCGGTCATTTTCACAGAGAACAGTTACCGTCATAGAATCTATGTACGTACCAAATTTGAGAAGGATTGGTAAATTTTTGTTCGACTTATGGCATTAAAAGTATTCTAGACAAACTAAATGAAAATGGGCGGAGCCACGCCCATTTTGAAATTTTCTTTTATTTTTGTATTTTGTTGCATCATATCATTACAGGAGTTGAATTTTGACTTAATTTACTTATATACAGTAAAGATATTAAATTTTTTGTTAAAATTTGAATTAAAAAAATTTTTTTTTTAAAAAGTGGGCGTGTTCTTCATCCAATTTTGCTAATTTTTATTTAGCACATATATAGTAATAGTAGCAGCGTTCCTGCCAAATTTCATCATGATATCTTCAACGACTGCCAAATTACAGCTTGCAAAACTTTTAAATTACCTTCTTGTAAAAGTGGGCGGTGCCACGCCCATTGTCCAAAATCTTACTAATTTTGTATTCTGCGTCATAACGTCAACCCATCTGCCAAGTTTCATCG